>NW_025334433.1:0-53139 GCF_014858855.1 Bufo gargarizans
TAGTGGCCTCCAACATTTCAGCCGGGAAGTCCCCCCCCCCCGTCCTCACCTCATTAAAAAGTTTCCTAAGCGAGGGTACAATATATTCCTTAAATTCCTTATAATAACTATTAGTAAGGCCATCCGGCCCAGGAGCCTTATTAGGTTTTAAACCTCTAATGGCACTTTGTATTTCCTCTTCAGTGATTTCTGCCTGAAGATCCTCTAGGTGAGATTGGGATATCGCCGGTAGTTTTACCCCCTCTAAGAATCTATCAATTCCCTCCATGGTGGGCTGAACCGTTGCATCGTTTAGTTTTAAATTATAAAGTGATGAGTAAAATAAAGCCATTTCCTCAGCTATCAATTGAGGGTCAAAAATTTTTGTACCATTATTGCTAAGTATATACGGAAGTTTCATTTTGCCAAACCAAGAAAGTGTCCCCTAGCAAAGGCTTTATGAGCGCACTAAACTGAACTAATTTTAACTTCCCCTGTGTCATTATAGGTAAAAAATTATTTGATTGATCTATGTGACCCTTCAATATATTTTGATGAATGAAGAATCCTCTCATTTAAACGCCATGATGTGCGAGTACCTGACCTGAATTGCTCCATCAGTGTAATATGAACTGGGGCATGGTCAGACCAGCTAATATATCCTATATCGCAAGAGATGACTTTAGGCAGAATGTTTAAATCAGATAGAATGAGATCAATTCTAGAATACGTTTTTGCCTCTGGGAAAAGAAGCTGTAGTCATGTTCATCCGCATGTTTGGCCCGCCAGACATCAACTAAGCCTTCCTGTTGCGTAGCCGAGAATAGCTGGGAAGGCGCATCTTGCTTCTCAGCAGCGGAAGAATCTAACGCTGGCCACATCAGTGAGTTAAAATCCCCCATGACTAATAAGGAACCTAATTTGAGGCCTGAAATGATGCTGAACAGTTTGCGGATGGATTTCAAAGGCCCCTTATTTGGCGCATAAAGTGCAACTAATGTAAATGGGATATTATTGATCTCACATATTAAAATAATATACTGCCCCCCCTTATCTATTCTGGAGTCAACCAACTTAAATGCCACAGAATCCTTTATGGCTATTGATACTCCTCTCTTTTTCTTATCCTTCATAGTAGATGAGAAGACATGCGGATATTTTTTATGTTTAAGTCTACAGGGAGTGCAGAATTATTAGGCAAATTAGTATTTTGACCACATCATCATCTTTATGCATGTTGTCTTACTCCAAGCTGTATAGGCTCGAAAGCCTACTACCAATTAAGCATATTAGGTGATGTGCATCTCTGTAATGAGAAGGGGTGTGGTCTAATGACATCAACACCCTATATCAGGTGTGCATAATTATTAGGCAACTTCCTTTCCTTTGGCAAAATGGGTCAAAAGAAGGACTTGACAGGCTCAGAAAAGGCACAAATAGTGAGATATCTTGCAGAGGGATGCAGCACTCTTAAAATTGCAAAGCTTCTGAAGCGTGATCATCGAACAATCAATCGTTTCATTCAAAATAGTCAACAGGGTCGCAAGAAGCGTGTGGAAAAACCAAGGCGCAAAATAACTGCCCATGAACTGAGAAAAGTCAAGCGTGCAGCTGCCAAGATGCCACTTGCCACCAGTTTGGCCATATTTCAGAGCTGCAACATCACTGGAGTGCCCAAAATCACAAGGTGTGCAATACTCAGAGACATGGCCAAGGTAAGAAAGGCTGAAAGACGACCACCACTGAACAAGACACACAAGCTGAAACGTCAAGACTGGGCCAAGAAATATCTCAAGACTGATTTTTCTAAGGTTTTATGGACTGATGAAATGAGAGTGAGTCTTGATGGGCCAGATGGATGGGCCCGTGGCTGGATTGGTAAAGGGCAGAGAGCTCCAGTCAGACTCAGACGCCAGCAAGGTGGAGGTGGAGTACTGGTTTGGGCTGGTATCATCAAAGATGAGCTTGTGGGGCCTTTTCGGGTTGAGGATGGAGTCAAGCTCAACTCCCAGTCCTACTGCCAGTTTCTGGAAGACACCTTCTTCAAGCAGTGGTACAGGAAGAAGTCTGCATCCTTCAAGAAAAACATGATTTTCATGCAGGACAATGCTCCATCACACGCGTCCAAGTACTCCACAACGTGGCTGGCAAGAAAGGGTATAAAAGAAGAAAATCGAATGACATGGCCTCCTTGTTCACCTGATCTGAACCCCATTGAGAACCTGTGGTCCATCATCAAATGTGAGATTTACAAGGAGGGAAAACAGTCCACCTCTCTGAACAGTGTCTGGGAGGCTGTGGTTGCTGCTGCACGCAATGTTGATGGTGAACAGATCAAAACACTGACAGAATCCATGGATGGCGGCTTCTGAGTGTCCTTGCAAAGAAAGGTGGCTATATTGGTCACTGATTTGTTTTTGTTTTGTTTTTGAATGTCAGAAATGTATATTTGTGAATGTTGAGATGTTATATTGGTTTCACTGGTAAAAATAAATAATTGAAATGGGTATATATTTGTTTTTTGTTAAGTTGCCTAATAATTATGCACAGTAATAGTCACCTGCACACACAGATATCCCCCTAAAATAGCTAAAACTAAAAACAAACTAAAAACTACTTCCAAAAATATTCAGCTTTGATATTAATGAGTTTTTTGGGTTCATTGAGAACATGGTTGTTGTTCAATAATAAAATTAATCCTCAAAAATACAACTTGCCTAATAATTCTGCACTCCCTGTATATGCGTCAGCTGTGGCCAAGTGCGTCTCCTGCACACACAGGACATCTGAGTTATCCATTAACGCATTTTTCCACAGCTGAGACCTTTTAAAAGGACTGTTAAACCCCTTTGCATTAATGGTAGTAAACTTAATCACCATTTTGACAGTAGTAATAGAAGCTAATCAGAGTGAGCTCCAATTCCAAATTCCCAATAACTTCCAGTGAGCCTTGAGTGCAATGGGCCTGCTTATTGCGCGTACATAGACCTGGACCATGGTACATAAAAAATACAAAAACAGTAAACAAATAAACCTCAACTGTTCCATATCTGGACGTCGACAACATTACGTCCTAGAGGGGGTTGTAATAACCACCTACTACGGTATAAGCCTAACTGTGACACAGTATCTGCGTAATTGAAATGAAAGAAGTTAAGTACTCTACCACTGCATAGAACCCCTTCAAGTGTCCGGAGCACGTCCTCTTGTCACTTCAGACCACTCGCCATCCAACTTCGCCGGTGAAGGAGCCTTGGACCTTTGGGAACTGGTTGGTGACAAATTCCAATTGTCCAGCAAAGACACAGCCTCATCCACTGTTGACGCCACAAATTTCCTGCCTCTATATGAGATAAGCAATTTTGCCGGGAACCCCCATCTGTATTGCACGCCATGATGGCGAAGAGTTTTGGCCGCTTCTTGAAATTCTCTCCTCGGCCAAAGAGTTTTGGCCGCTGACAGATCTGTATAAAGGGATACCCCTTGAAATCTCTCAGGTAAGTTAGGATTTTCTCTGGCAGCCGCCATTATTCTTTCCTTTACATGGTAAAAAGTGATCCGCGCCAAAACATCTCTTGGCACCTCAGCTGTAAGACTTTTGGGCCTGGGGATCCTATGAGCCCTATCAATATATAGCTCAGATTGTGACACGTCTGGTAGTAAGGCCACAAACAGATCCGTTAGAAAAACGTGTAGTTCTTCTTGTTTAACCGTCTCTGGAATACCGCGAAACCGGATATTGTTTCTACGGTAACGGTCCTCTAAATCAATTACTTTCGCTCTCAAAAACTTTAGCTCTTCCTCTTTTTCGTTCTGTGTATCCACAAGATCATTGTGCGCTCTGGCAAACTCCGCCATTTTGTTCTCTAAATGAGACGTTCTGTGACGCACAGCCATTATCTCTCTCTGTAAAGGCACTAACATTTCTTTAATGTCCGCTTGTAGGAACTTCCTCAGATCCCCCATCAGTATAATAAGCATTGATTCAGTAAGGGGATTATCCCCACTTCTAGCCCCAGATAATAGAAGGTGTTCCTCCTGATATTTCATCAGACCTGACCTGCTCTGTGCCTCTGGGCTCCCGCTCTGGGCCTGCCACACGTTGTGCTGCTGTCCCCCAGTTCCAGTGACTAAGGCTGCATTTTGCGTTTTGTGTGCCGATGAGTTCACTCTGGGATGTAGTCAGCCGAATCGCAGGAGACCCGATGCTCGCCTGTAGCAAGGAAGAGGCTGCAGGGCTCATGTGAGTAAGCTCAGCCGCGGTGCGCAGGGCCGCGCTTCCATCCGCGCCATCTTGACTGCCGCTTACCCCCGGGAAGAACTCGGTGAGTTTAGAAGATGCCGGCTTCTTTTTAGGCTTCACCATCCTTCCCCCACGTTGTCTCCTTCTGCTACGATGTTTAGAACACCAGATGTCTCTGTAAAGTCGCTATGAGCCGCTATACAGGCCTAATGGCACCGGAGCTCAGCTAGTGTGCGTCTTGCTCCATGCACCGCCGGCCACGCCCCCTAGAAATATCATTTCTAACAAAAACAGTGATTGATCAGGTTAGTGATGTCTGACTGCTATTATTTTGAACACAACTGTAGCTTCGCTATGTGGACGATGTGTTCATGCTGTGGAGGGGTGATCAATCTTCCCTTCTACAGTTTGTTACTCATTTAAACGAGTGCCATAATACCATCATTAAATAAACAAGCACTCACCATCCAAAACACATCTAAAACCAATGAATTGCAGATATTTATATTAAAACATTTTAATTTGAAAAAATTCTAAAATCGATTTAGTTCACCTTAAATACTAAAACCAAATTGGTTCACCATAAATATAGAAGCTAAAATCGAATATGGAAAAAAAAAAAAATATATAAAATAATAAAATGTCCAATCAACATCCACTTAAAACATGATCTTGCTTGAATAAATAAAACGTCCAGAAATTCAAGCTGATAAATACGCGATAACATTCGTGGATATATAAAAGAGAGGTTCAAAGCCGATCCATATGGTATAAAAGTTCATAAATTGAAACCAGTGGGAATGAACTAGTATCGAATAGGTAATGTCACTTGGAGTAGATGTACTGTTGTACTGAGTACTATATTATTCGATCTGTCCATCCATATAATCGCATATAGGAGAAATCGGCAATCCTTTAAATTGTAAATATCTTACTTTACTTGAATAGCTCCACTCACTTTATAGTTGCTTCAGCGTCTCCACCAGAGACGTCCCTCGTGGTGTATATAAACTCACCCACCCTCGTATTGCTGTAAAATCTGTATATATCGATCCTTTGTACAGCGGTCGTGTTGTTTCGATTCCGCCGTGAAACTGGTGTCTCACGTGATGCTCCGTCATGTGACTTGTGTATCGGAGCTTGTGGTTCTGTCACGTGATGTCACAAAAGGGTGATGAATGAAGCGTGGGTACAAAGGATGTTGAATTTCTTGATCCTGTAATCCTTTTTAAATATGGTAAACACTGTGTGCGGGTAGTGGTGGGGAGTTGTGATCTCTATGCCAGACGCGTTTCGAGGTCTTCTAACCTCTTCCTCAGTGGCCATACTGAGAGTCTCATCTACCCTCCATTTATACCCGTTTCTTAAGGGAACCCACCATAACCCGATATGGATCTCTTAAAGGGACAGACCATCCCATTATAATTCAGCATCATTTTACCTTATTTTTTGCTTTTCTTTGGTTAATTGAGTCAACATATTAATTCTTATACAATCAATAGAATTTCTGAGATTATCTATAAAAACAACAAAAACGCATCTGCGTTATTGATGCGGTTTTTCTTCTTTTTGTGCGTTGTTTTTGGTTTTCAGAAGTTTACCACACTTTCATTGCTGTGTACAATTTATGATTAAAATACATGTAAAATAATCAATAAAAAAGAATTGTAACCATACAAAAATTATAACCACACAGAGATAGTGTCCGTGTCTATATAAAAGTAAATGTCTGTGTAAAGATTTATTTGTAGGGATTGTTCTTCAATCGTTGTAAAAAGAGGAAGTTAGTATCTACAATATGGATAAGAAATATAAAAATAATAAAAATAGAATTAAAACATGTGGGTTTTGATTGATGATGGTTGCTAGGAGTAGGACTGGAGGGGTCCCACCCGAGGGAAGACCGTGGTGCTGGTAAAACAGCCTGACACACGATGTTCCATTAGAGCGGGACCCTCCCATATATCTATAGAAATCCATATCATTCTAAATCTGAATTTAGGCCTCCCGGTTGTAAAGTATCAGATTCATAGATGCGTCTTGATTCTTGTCTAGACATCTTAAGGATGTGATCACCGATTTTTTGTATTGTCACATCTACTTTTATACGGACACTATCTCTGTATGGTTACAATTTTTTTGATTGATCATTTTACATGTATTTTAATCATAAATTGTACACAGCAATAAAAGTGTGATAAACTGCTGAAAAACAACAAAAACACACAAAAAGAAGAAAAAATGCATGAACACCGCATCAATAACGCAGATGCGTTTTTGTTGTTTTTATAGATAATCAGAAATTCTATTGACTGTATAAGAATTAATATGTGGACTGAATTATAATGGGATGGTCTGTCCCTTTAAGAGATCCATATGGGGTGTTGGTGGGTTCCCTTAAGAAAAGGGTATAAATGGAGGGTAGATGAGACTCTCAGTATGGCCACTGAGGAAGAGGCTAGAAGACCTCGAAACGCGTCTGACATAATTAGAGATCGCATCTACCCACCACTACCCGCACACAGTGTTTGCCATATTTAAAAAGGATTACAGGATCAAGAAAGATTTCTATTTACGATTTATTCAACATCCTCTCTACCCACGCTTCATTCATCACCCTTTTGTGACATCACGTGACAGAACCACAAGCTCCGATACACAAGTCACATGACGGAGCATCACATGAGACACCAGTTTCACAGTGGAATCGAAACAACACGACCGCTGTACAAAGGATCGATATATACAGATGTTACAGCAATACGAGGGTGGGCGAGTTTATATACAGATATAGCATCGCTAGCGCTCCCTTCAGAATCGCGGCAGCGCAAAGCGATTTCCAATCAATTAGCAAACCCAAATCGCGTAAATAGCCATTGAGAAAATTCAGGGCGCAATGTTGGTTTGTGAACACCAGATGGAACGACAGTCAGTTAGTTCCCGTGCGCGATATAGTAAATATCAAAGTTTCTCGTTGGAGATAGGAGTACTGTAGGTGGCAAGGCTCATTCCATTACAGAAGTCCCGCATAAAGTCCTGTAAACTGGTCGCCAGTCCAAATTTGCCCCATTTTCAGGTTTAATTTATGAATAATTAAAACAACGAGAAGCGCTGAAAGGAACCATACAAAGGGGAGTACAGCTGTTCCAGGGCTCCAGCAGTGAAAGGGTCTCCAGCAAGAATCCAGTGCCCTGGAGAGCTGGCAGAGCCATGACCTGTGACCACCAGCCTCACACACTGCACATCCTAGGCTGGCAGACGGTGCAGCGCTGCTAGATCACTGCAAACACAATCCTCCTATTTTTATGAATGAAAATGAATAATTTGATTTTTAATTATGAATAATTAGAAAAACGGAGGCGCTGAACTGAACCATAGAAAGTACCATACAGAACTGTAAATACCCGATCTCCCCACTTCATCCTCTGAGCAAATAATTGAATGCTAGTAGAAAGGGGATTAAAAGGTTAATCGACAGGAGGCCAGTGCGGCGCTGCTCAACACTAATCAATAGTGTTGAGCGCGAATATTGGAATAGCGAATTTTTTTATCGACTATCGGCACTTCGCTAATTCGCGAATATTTCGAATATAGTGCTATATATTCCGTTTTTCGAATATTAGTTTTTTTTTTATTACCCAAGCTTTTCAAAAGGCGGTACTTTTAAGAGATGATTCCCTGCTCTGTGCCCGCTCAAGTCAGTGCCCGTTGCCGCCTCTATGTGCTAATAATATTTTCGTTTTGACTAGGGCTGCAACGATTAATCGATGTAATCGATTATATTCGATAACTGGATTCGTTGTCGACGAATCCAGTTATCGAATAATCGCAGATTCGTTGCTATTCGGGCGGGCGGTCGCTGCATCTTTATTTTACCTTTTTACAATGACGCTCCCGCTCCTGTAACAGCCAGGCAGAGCGGACGGCGGCGTAACGTCACTCACTCACGTGACACGCCTGCTCCGCCTCCTTCATTCATGAAGTGGGCGGAGCGGGCGCGTCACGTGATTGAGTGACGTTACGCCGCCGTCCGCTCTGCCTGGCTGTTACAGGAGCGTCATTGTAAAAAGGTAAAATAAAGATGCAAGCATCGGGGCCGGGGCTGTTAGGGGGAAGGGGGGATCTGTCTATGGCACTGCTATGGGAAGGGGGGTCTGTGTATAGCACTGCTATGGGGAGGGGGGAGGATCTGTCTATGGCACTGCTATGGGGAGGGGGGTCTGTGTATAGCACTGCTATGGGGAGGAGGGGGGGTCTGTGTATGGCACTGCTATGGGAAGGGGGATCTGTGCACTGTTATGCCCATAACAGTGCACATATCCCCCTCTCCATAACTACGCCGTCCACAGATCCCCCTCTCCATAACTGCGCCACCCACAGATCCCCCTCTCCATAACTGCGCCACCCACAGATCCCCCTCTCCATAACTGCGCCACCCACAGATCCCCCATAATAGTGTGGTCCACAGATCCCCCATAATAGTGTCGCCCACAGATCCCCCATAAGTGTCGCCCACAGATCCCCCATAAGTGTCGCCCACAGATCCCCCATAAGTGTCGCCCACAGATCCCCCATAAGTGTCGCCCACAGATCCCCCATAAGTGTCGCCCACAGATCCCCCATAAGTGTCGCCCACAGATCCCCCATAAGTGTCGCCCACAGATCCCCCATAAGTGTCGCCCACAGATCCCCCATAAGTGTCGCCCACAGATCCCCCATAAGTGTCGCCCACAGATCCCCCATAAGTGTCGCCCACAGATCCCCCATAAGTGTCGCCCACAGATCCCCCATAAGCGTCACCCACAGATCCCCCATAAGCGTCGCCCACAGATCCCCCATAAGTGTCGCCCACAGATCCCCCATAAGTGTCGCCCACAGATCCCCCATAAGTGTCGCCCACAGATCCCCCATAAGTGTCGCCCACAGATCCCCATAAGTGTCGCCCACAGATCCCCCATAAGTGTCGCCCACAGATCCCCCATAATAGTGTCGCCCACAGATCCCCCATAATAGTGTCGCCCACAATTTGTTTTAATATGGCCTTTGAACATAATTTTTCAAGTAAGATCATATAAACCTCTGTTTTGTAATTTTGTCGTTTTTCCCGATTAATCGATTAATCGAAGAAATTAATCGGCAACTAATCGATTATTCAAATAATCGTTAGCTGCAGCCCTAGTTTTGACTAATATATTCGTTATCCTCGTTAATTGAAAGTAATTTAGTAAACCAGGTCTAAGTTGAAATCGCAATGCGATTAATTTAAGGCCCCTTTCACACTTGCGTTGTCCGGATCCGGCATAGAGTTCCGCCGTCGGGGCTCTATGCCGGAAGAATCCTGATCAGTTTTATCCTAATGCATTCTGAATGGAGTGAAATCCGTTCAGGATGCATCAGGATGTCTTCAGTTCCGGAACGGAACGTTTTTTGGCCGGAGAAAATACTGCAGCATGCTGCGCTTCTTGCTCCGGCCAAAAATCCTGAAGACTTGCCGCAAGGCCGGATCCGGAATTAATGCCCATTGAAAGGCATTGATCCGGATCCGGCCTTAAGCTAAACGTCGTTTCGGCGCATTACCGGATCCGACGTTTAGCTTTTTCTCAATGGTTACCATGGCTGCCGGGACGCTAAAGTCCTGGCAGCCATGGTAAAGTGTAGTGGGGACTGGGGAGCGGTATACTTACCGTCCGTGCGGCTCCCGGGGCGCTCCAGAGTGACGTCAGGGCGCCCCAGGCGCATGGATGACGTGATCGCATGGCACGTCATCCATGCACATGGGGCGCTCTGACGTCATTCTGGAGCGCCCCGGGAGCCGCACGGACTGTAATTATACCGCTCCCCCGCTCTCCGCTCCTACTATGGCAACCAGGACTTTAATACCGTCCTGGCTGCCATAGTAACACTGAAAGCATTTTGAAGACGTATCCGTTTTCAAATGCTTTCAGTTCACTTGCGTTTTTCCGGATCCGGCGTGTAATTCCGGAAAGTGGAGTACACGCCGGATCCGGACAACGCAAGTGTGAAAGAGGCCTAAGTTATATTAATCGCATTGCGATTTTAACTTGAAGCTGCTGCTGGGTCTCTAATGGAATGGCCAACTTGCTAGAATTAATGAAGTTAACGAATATGGATCCTAGCAGTGCTAATTTGTAATCGCAATGCGATAATATTTACTATTATTATTATTAACCGCATTGCGAATACAACTTTTATAATCCACTATTCTTAGCTATAGTACTATATTTGTTATCCGACCGTTAATTCTCCCAATACCACCATTATCAAAATCGCCTAAGTTGTAATCGCATTGCAATAATATTAGTCGCATTTCGAATCCAAGACTATTGCTAAAAGATTCATATTGCTTGTATTGTTATAGTTAACAAGTGACCCCTACATCTTATGGGTTAAATGTCCACCATCGTTATTACTGACGGTCACAGACATTAGCCGTGGATGTATGCAGCCACACAAAGCAGGTGGCCACGGCGCCCGCATAAGGATTGATCCATGTTTAATTATTCTGCTGGATGAAGTATAGCTACGTCCTTGGGTGTGAAGCGGTAAATGATTATGGCACAAATTAAAGTGGTTACATCCCACTACAATGTCTGTAACATGTATGTATGGAGAGCAGACATGAATTATTACTTTGGTCCAGACTAAATTATCCGTATTGTAACCCCATTGGTTACAATAAAATAAAACACAACAATATTTTTTAAAGAACAATAAAGTTTACTAAAAGAATCTTTAACCGCTTGCCGCCACGCTAACGCCGAAAGGCGTCATCGCGGCGGCTCTCCCAGGTCACACTAACGCCAATAGGCGTCATCTCGCGTGAGCCGAGATTTCCTGTGAACGCGCGCACGCAGGCGCGCGCGCTCACAGGAATGGAAGGTAACCGAGTGGATCTCCAGCATGCCAGCGGCGATCGCTCGCTGGCAGGCTGGAGATGTGATTTTTTTAACCCCTAACAGGTATATTAGACGCTGTTTTGATAACAGCGTCTAATATACCTGCTACCTGGTCCTCTGGTGTCCCTTTTGTTAGGATCGACCACCAGAGGACTCAGGCAGCTCAGTACAGTCGCACCAAACACCACACTACACTACACCCCCCCCCCCCGTCACTTATTAACCCTTTATAAACCACTGATCAGCCCATATAGACTCCCTGATCACCCCCCTGTCATTGATCACCCTCCTGTCATTGATCACCCCCCTGTAAGGCTCCATTCAGAGGTCCGTATGATTTTTACGGATCCACGGATACATGGATCGGATCCGCAAAACGCATACGGACGTCTGAATGGAGCCTTACAGGGGGGTGATCAATGACAAGGGGGTGATCACCCATATAGACTCCCTGATCACCTCCGTCATTGATCACCCCCCTGTAAGGCTCCATTCAGACGTCCGTATGATTTTTTACGGATCCACGGATACATAGATCGGATCCGCAAAACACATGCGGACGTCTGAATGGAGCCTTACAGGGGGGTGATCAATGACAGAGGGGTGATCACCCATATAGACTCCCTGATCACCTCCGTCATTGATCACCCCCTGTAAGGCTCCATTCAGACGTCCGTATGTGTTTTGCGGATCCGATCCATGTATCCGTAAAAAATCATACGGACGTCTGAATGGAGCCTTACAGGGGGGTGATCAATGACGGAGGTGATCAGGGAGTCTATATGGGTGATCACCCCTCTGTCATTGATCACCCCCCTGTAAGGCTCCATTCAGACGTCCGCATGTGTTTTGCGGATCCGATCCATGTATCCGTGGATCCGTAAAAAATCATACGGACGTCAGAATGGAGCCTTACAGGGGGGTGATCAATGACGGAGGTGATCAGGGAGTCTATATGGGTGATCACCCCTCTGTCATTGATCACCCCCCTGTAAGGCTCCATTCAGACGTCCGCATGTGTTTTGCGGATCCGATCCATGTATCCGTGGATCCGTAAAAAATCATACGGACGTCTGAATGGAGCCTTACAGGGGGGTGATCAATGACGGAGGTGATCAGGGAGTCTATATGGGTGATCACCCCTCTGTCATTGATCACCCCCCTGTAAGGCTCCATTCAGACGTCCGCATGTGTTTTGCGGATCCGATCCATGTATCCGTGGATCCGTAAAAAATCATACGGACGTCAGAATGGAGCCTTACAGGGGGGTGATCAATGACGGAGGTGATCAGGGAGTCTATATGGGTGATCACCCCTCTGTCATTGATCACCCCCCTGTAAGGCTCCATTCAGACGTCCGCATGTGTTTTGCGGATCCGATCCATGTATCCGTGGATCCGTAAAAAATCATACGGACGTCTGAATGGAGCCTTACAGGGGGGTGATCAATGACGGAGGTGATCAGGGAGTCTATATGGGTGATCACCCCTCTGTCATTGATCACCCCCCTGTAAGGCTCCATTCAGACGTCCGCATGTGTTTTGCGGATCCGATCCATGTATCCGTGGATCCGTAAAAAATCATACGGACGTCTGAATGTAGCCTTACAGGGGGGTGATCAATGACGAAGGTGATCAGGGAGTCTATATGGGTGATCACCCCTCTGTCATTGATCACCCCCCTGTAAGGCTCCATTCAGACGTCCGCATGTGTTTTGCGGATCCGATCCATGTATCCGTGGATCCGTAAAAAATCATACGGACGTCTGAATGGAGCCTTACAGGGGGGTGATCAATGACGGAGGTGATCAGGGAGTCTATATGGGTGATCACCCCTCTGTCATTGATCACCCCCTGTAAGGCTCCATTCAGACGTCCGCATGTGTTTTGCGGATCCGATCCATGTATCCGTGGATCCGTAAAAAATCATACGGACGTCTGAATGTAGCCTTAGAGGGGGGTGATCAATGACGAAGGTGATCAGGGAGTCTATATGGGTGATCACCCCTCTGTCATTGATCACCCCCCTGTAAGGCTCCATTCAGACGTCCGCATGTGTTTTGCGGATCCGATCCATGTATCCGTGGATCCGTAAAAAATCATACGGACGTCTGAATGGAGCCTTACAGGGGGGTGATCAATGACAGGGGGGTGATCAATGACAGGGGGTGATCAGGGAGTGTATATGGGGTGATCACCCCCCTGTCACTGATCACCCCCCTGTAAGGCTCCATTCAGACGTCTGTATGCGTTTTGCGGATCCGATCCATGTATCCGTGGATCCGTAAAAATCATAAGGACGTCTGAATGGAGCCTTACAGGGGGTGATCAATGACGGAGTTGATCAGGGAGTCTATATGGGTGATCACTCCTCTGTCATTGATCACCCCCCTGTAAGGCTCCATTCAGACGTCCGCATGTGTTTTGCGGATCCGATCCATGTATCAGTGGATCCGTAAAAATCATACGGACGTCTGAATGGAGCCTTACAGGGGGGAGATCAATGACAGGGAAGTGATCAGGAAGTCTATATGCGTGATCACCCCCTTGTCATTGATCACCCCCCTGTAAGGCTCCATTCAGACGTCCGTATGCGTTTTGCGGATCCGATCCATGTATCCGTGGATCCGTAAAAATCATACGGACCTCTGAATGGAGCCTTACAGGGGGGTGATCAATGACAGGAGGGTGATCAATGACAGGGGGGTGATCAGGGAGTCTATATGGGTGATCACCCCTCTGTCATTGATCACCCCCCTGTAAGGCTTCATTCAGACGTCCGCATGTGTTTTGCGGATCCGATCCATGTATCCGTGGATCCGTAAAAAATCATACGGACGTCTGAATGGAGCCTTACAGGGGGGTGATCAATGACGAAGGTGATCAGGGAGTCTATATGGGTGATCACCCCTCTGTCATTGATCACCCCCCTGTAAGGCTCCATTCAGACGTCCGCATGTGTTTTGCGGATCCGATCCATGTATCCGTGGATCCGTAAAAAATCATACGGACGTCTGAATGGAGCCTTACAGGGGGGTGATCAATGACGGAGGTGATCAGGGAGTCTATATGGGTGATCACCCCTCTGTCATTGATCACCCCCCTGTAAGGCTCCATTCAGACGTCCGTATGTGTTTTGCGGATCCGATCCATGTATCCGTGGATCCGTAAAAAATCATACGGACGTCTGAATGTAGCCTTACAGGGGGGTGATCAATGACGAAGGTGATCAGGGAGTCTATATGGGTGATCACCCCTCTGTCATTGATCACCCCCCTGTAAGGCTCCATTTAGACGTCCGCATGTGTTTTGCGGATCCGATCCATGTATCCGTGGATCCGTAAAAAATCATACGGACGTCTGAATGGAGCCTTACAGGGGGGTGATCAATGACGGAGGTGATCAGGGAGTCTATATGGGTGATCACCCCTCTGTCATTGATCACCCCCCTGTAAGGCTCCATTCAGACGTCCGCATGTGTTTTGCGGATCCGATCCATGTATCCGTGGATCCGTAGAAAATCATACGGACGTCTGAATGTAGCCTTATAGGGGGGTGATCAATGACGAAGGTGATCAGGGAGTCTATATGGGTGATCACCCCTCTGTCATTGATCACCCCCCTGTAAGGCTCCATTCAGACGTCCGCATGTGTTTTGCGGATCCGATCCATGTATCCGTGGATCCGTAAAAAATCATACGGACGTCTGAATGGAGCCTTACAGGGGGGTGATCAATGACAGGGGGTGATCAGGGAGTGTATATGGGGTGATCACCCCCCTGTCACTGATCACCCCCCTGTAAGGCTCCATTCAGACGTCTGTATGCGTTTTGCGGATCCGATCCATGTATCCGTGGATCCGTAAAAATCATACGGACGTCTGAATGGAGCCTTACAGGGGGGTGATCAATGACGGAGGTGATCAGGGAGTCTATATGGGTGATCACTCCTCGGTCATTGATCACCCCCCTGTAAGGCTCCATTCAGACGTCCGCATGTGTTTTGCGGATCCGATCCATGTATCAGTGGATCCGTAAAAAATCATACGGACGTCTGAATGGAGCCTTACAGGGGGGTGATCAATGACAGGGAAGTGATCAGGAAGTCTATATGCGTGATCACCCCCTTGTCATTGATCACCCCCCTGTAAGGCTCCATTCAGACGTCCGTATGCGTTTTGCGGATCCGATCCATGTATCCGTGGATCCGTAAAAATCATACGGACCTCTGAATGGAGCCTTACAGGGGGGTGATCAATGACAGGAGGGTGATCAATGACAGGGGGGTGATCAGGGAGTCTATATGGGTGATCACCCCTCTGTCATTGATCACCCCCCTGTAAGGCTCCATTCAGACGTCCGCATGTGTTTTGCGGATCCGATCCATGTATCCGTGGATCCGTAAAAAATCATACGGACGTCTGAATGGAGCCTTACAGGGGGGTGATCAATGACGAAGGTGATCAGGGAGTCTATATGGGTGATCACCCCCCTCTGTCAATGATCACCCCCCTGTAATTCTCCATTCAGACGTCCGCATGTGTTTTGCGGATCCGATCCGAATGGAGCCTTACAGGGGGGTGATCAATGACAGGGGTGTGATCAATGACAGGGGGGTGATCACCCCATATAGATTCCCTGATCACCCCCCTGTCATTGATCACCCCCTGTAAGGCACCATTTAGACATTTTTTTGGGCCCAAGTTAGCGGAAAGTTTTTGTTTGTTTTTGTTTTTTCTTACTAAGTCTCATATTCCACTAACTTGTGTCAAAAAATAAAATCTCACATGAACTCGCCATACCCCTCACGGAATCCAAATGCGTAAATTTTTTTAGACATTTATATTCCAGACTTCTTCTGACGCTGTAGGGCCGCTAAAATGCCAGGGCAGTATAAGTACCCCACATGTGACCCCATTCCGGAACGAAGACACCCCAAGGTATTCCATGAGGGGCATATTGAGTCCATGAAAGATTGAAATTTTTGTCCCAAGTTAGCGGAAAGGGAGACTTTGTGAGAAAATACAAAAAAAATCAATTTCCGCTAACTTGTGCCAAAAAAAAAAAAAATTCTATGAACTCGCCAGGCCCCTCATTGAATACCTTAGGGTGTCTTCTTTCCAAAATGGGGTCACATGTGGGGTATTTATACTGCCCTGGCATATTAGGGGCCCGAAAGCGTGAGAAGAAGTCTGGGATCCAAATGTCTAAAAATGCCCTCCTAAAAGGAATTTGGGCCGCTTTGCGCATCTAGGCTGCAAAAAAGTGTCACACATGTGGTATCGCCGTACTCAGGAGAAGTTGGGCAATGTGTTTTGGGGTGTCATTTTACATATACCCATGCTGGGTGAGAGAAATATCTTGGCCAAGATATTTCTCTCACCCAGCATGGGTATATGTAAAATGACACCCCAAAACACATTCCCCAACTTCTCCTGAGTACGGCGATACCAGATGTGTGTCACTTTTTTGCCGCCTAGGTGGGCAAAGGGGCACACATTCCAAAGAGCACCTTTCAGATTTCACAGGTCCTTTTTTACACATTTTGATTTCAAACTACTTACCACACATTAGGGCCCCTAGAATGCCAGGGCAGTATAACTACCCCACAAGTGACCCCATTTTGGAAAGAAGACACCCCAAGGTATTCCGTGAGGGGCATGGCGAGTTCCTAGAATTTTTTATTTTTTGTCACAAGTTAGCGGAAAATGATGATTTTTTTAATATTTTTTTTTCCTTACAAAGTCTCATATTCCACTAACTTGTGACAAAAAATAAAAAATTCCAGGAACTCGCCATGTCCCTCACGTAATACCTTGGGGTGTCTTATTTCCAAAATGGGGTCACTTGTGGGGTAGTTATACTGCCCTGGCAATTTAGGGGCCCTAATGTGTGGTTAGTAGTTTGAAATCAAAATCTGTAAAAAATGGCCGGTGAAATCCTAAAGGTGCACTTTGGAATGTGGGCCCCTTTGCCCACCCAGGCTGCAAAAAAGTGTCACACATCTGGTATCGCCATACTCAGGAGAAGTTGGGCAATGTGTTTTGGGGTGTCATTTTACATATACCCATGCTGGGTGATATAAATATCTTGGTCAAATGCCAACTGTGTATAAAAAAATGGGAAAAGTTGTCTTTTGCCAAGATATTTCTCTCACCCAGCATGGGTATATGTAAAATGACACCCCAAAACACATTCCCCAACTTCTCCTGAGTACGGCGATACCAGATGTGTGTCACTTTTTTGCCGCCTAGGTGGGCAAAGGGGCACATATTCCAAAGTGCACCTTTCGGATTTCACAGGCCATTTTTTACACATTTTGATTTCAAACTACTAACCACACATTAGGGCCCCTAGAATGCCAGGGCAGTATAACTACCCCACAAGTGACCCCATTTTGGAAAGAAGACACCCCAAGGTATTTCGTGATGGGCATAGTGAGTTCATGGAAGTTTTTATTTTTTGTCACAAGTTAGTGGAATATGAGACTTTGTAAGAAAAAAATAATAATAATAATAAATCATAATTTTCCGCTAACTTGTGACAAAAAATAAAAAGTTCTATGAACTCACTATGCCCATCAGCGAATACCTTAGGGTGTCTACTTTCCGAAATGGGGTCATTTGTGGGGTGTTTGTACTGTCTGGGCATTGTAGAACCTCAGGAAACATGACAGGTGCTCAGAAAGTCAGAGCTGCTTCAAAAAGCGGAAATTCACATTTTTGTACCATAGTTTGTAAACGCTATAACTTTTACCAAAACCATATTTTTTTTTTACCCAAACATTTTTTTTTAATCAAAGATATGTAGAACAATAAATTTAGCGAAAAATCTATATATGGATGTCGTTTTTTTTGCAAAATTTTACAACTGAAAGTGAAAAATGTCATTTTTTTGCAAAAAAATCGTTAAATTTCCATTAATAACAAAAAAAGTTAAAAAAGTCAGCAGCAATGAAATACCACCAAATGAAAGCTCTATTAGTGAGAAGAAAAGGAGGTAAAATTAATTTGGGTGGTAAGTTGCATGACCGAGCAATAAACCGCTAAAGTTGTGGAGTGCCGATTTGTAAAAAAGGGCCTGGTCACTAGGGGGGTATAAACCTGTGGTCCTTAAGTGGTTAAATAAAGAAAAATATTAATAACATAAATAACAGAAGCCCAAAAAAACAAATGAAAAAAATTATGGTAAATTTTTCATTTTTTTCAGCTTTTGGAGCAGTCCATCCAGGTCCTTTTGGTTGGCCTCCTCCATAAGGGAGAGCTCGTGTGAGAATTGGAGCTTCAGCTCCCTTATTTTTTTCAAATTCAGCGCCCTGAACTTCTTCATTCGTTCGCGCTGCTCCAGCTGCACTTTTTTTATTTCTTTAATCAAGTTGTTGATCGCTGTAAAAGTAAAAGAAATAAAAATGTTAAATGTACTTTAAAAGACAATCATTGATTGGTGTATAAAGCAGATGAATGCCTGTCTGACCCAGGAAGATGTACATCAGCGACTTTAAAAGATTAAAATAGACAAATCGCCAGGACCAGATGGCATACACCCCCGTATCCTAAGAGTATTAAGTAATGTCATAGCCAGACCCTTATTTCTGATATTTGCAGACTCTATACTGACAGGGAATGTCCCACAGGATTGACGCATGGCAAATGTGGTGCCAATATTCAAAAAGGGTCCAAAAACAGAGCCTGGAAACTATAGGCCGGTAAGTTTAACATCTGCTGTGTGTAAACTGTTTGAAGGTTTTCTGAGAGATGCTATCTTACAGCAATCTCAACGGAAATAAGCAAATAACGCCATATCAGCATGGCTTCATGAGGGATCGGTAATGCCAAACTAATGTGATCAGTTTCTATGAGGAGGTAAGTTCTAGACTTGACAGCGGCGAATCAATGGATGTCGTGTATCTGGACTTCTCCAAAGCATTTGACACTGTACCACATAAAAGGTTAGTATATAAAATGAGAATGCTCGGACTGGGAGAAAACGTCTGTATGTGGGTAAGTAACTGGCTCAGTGATAGAAAACAGAGGGTGGTTATTAACGGTACACACTCCGATTGGGTCACTGTCACTAGTGGGGTACCTCAGGGGTCAGTACTGGAGAGGTCACTGTCACTAGTGGAGTACCTCAGGGGTCAGTACTGGAGGGGTCACTGTCACTAGTGGGGTACCTCAGGGGTCAGTATGGAGGGGTCACTGTCACTAGTGGGGTACCTCAGGGGTCAGTACTGGAGGGGTCACTGTCACTAGTGGGGTACCTCAGGGGGTCAGTACTGGAGGGGTCACTGTCACTAGTGGAGTACCTCAGGGGTCAGTACTGGAGGGGTCACTGTCACTAGTGGGGTACCTCAGGGGTCAGTACTGGAGGGGTCACTGTCATTAGTGGGGTACCTCAGGCGTCAGTACTGGAGGGTTCACTGTCACTAGTGGGGTACCTCAGAGGTCAGTACTGGAGGGGTCACTGTCATTAGTGGGGTACCTCAGGCGTCAGTACTGGAGGGTTCACTGTCACTAGTGGAGTACCTCAGGGGTCAGTACTGGAGGGGTCACTGTCACTAGTGGGGTACCTCAGGGGTCAGTACTGGAGGGGTCACTGTCACTAGTGGGGTACCTCAGGGGTCAGTACTGGAGGGGTCACTGTCATTAGTGGGGTACCTCAGGGGTCAGTATTGGGCCCTATTCTCTTCAATATATTTATTAATGATCTTGTAGAAGGCTTGCATAGTAAAGTATCAATTTTTTCAGATGACAATAAACTGTGTAAAGTAATAAACAATGAAGAGGACAGTATACTGTATATACACTACAGAGGACAGTATACTGTATATACACTACAGAGGACAGTATACTGTATATACACTACAGAGGACAGAATACTGTATATATACTACAGAGGACAGTACACTGTATATATACACTACAGAGGACAGTATACTGTATATATACACTACAGAGGACAGTATACTGTATATACACTACAGAGGACAGTATACTGTATATATACTACAGAGGACAGAATACTGTATATATACTACAGAGGACAGTACACTGTATATATACACTACAGAGGACAGTATACTGTATATACACTACAGAGGACAGTATACTGTATATATACTACAGAGGACAGTATACTGTATATACTACAGAGGACAGTATACTGTATATATACTACAGAGGACAGTATACTGTATATACTACAGAGGACAGTGTACTTTATATATACACTACAGAGGACAGTATACTGTATATACACTACAGGGGACAGTATACTGTATATATACTACAGAGGACAGTATACTGTATACATACTACAGAGGACAGTATACTGTATATATACACTACAGAGGACAGTATACTGTATATATACTACAGAGGGCAGTATACTGTATATATACACTACAGGGGACAGTATACTGTATATACAGACGTGGACAAAATTGTTGGTACCCTTTGGTCAATGAAAGAAAAAGTCACAATGGTCACAGAAATAACTTTAATCTGACAAAAGTAATAATAAATTAAAATTCTATAAATGTTAACCAATGAAAGTCAGACATTGTTTTTCAACCATGCTTCAACAGAATTATGTAAAAAAATAAACTCATGAAACAGGCATGGACAAAAATGATGGTACCCCTAGAAAACACAGAACATAATGTGACCAAAGGGACATGTTAATTCAAGGTGTGTCCACTAATTAGCATCACAGGTGTCTACAACCTTGTAATCAGCCATTGGGCCTATATATATGGCTCCAGGTAATCACTGTGTTGTTTGGTGATATGGTGTGTACCACACTCGACATGGACCAGAGGAAGCAAAGGAAAGAGCTGTCTCAAGAGATCAGAAAGAAAATTATAGACAAGCATGTTAAAGGTAAAGGCTATAAGACCATCTCCAAGCAACTAGATGTTCCTGTGAGTACAGTTGCACATATTATTCATAAGTTTAAGATCCATGGGACTGTAGCCAACCTCCCTGGACGTGGCCGCAGGAGGAAAATTGATGACAAATCTAAGAGACGGATAATCCGAATGGTAACAAAAGAGCCTAGAAAGACTTCTAAAGAGATTCAAGGTGAACTTCATGCTCAAGGAACATCAGTGTCAGATCGCACCATCCGTCGTTGTTTGAGCCAAAGTGGACTACATGGGAGACGACCAAGGAGGACACCATTGTTGAAAACGAATCATAAAAAAGCAAGACTGGAATATGCCAAACTACATGTTGACAAGCCACAAAGCTTCTGGGAGAATGTCCTGTGGACAGATGAGACAAAAATCGAAGTTTTTGCCAAGGCACATCAGCTGTATGTTCACAGACGAAAAAATGAAGCATATCAAGAAAAGAACACTGTCCCTACTGTGAAACATGGAGGAGGCTCTGTTATGTTCTGGGGCTGCTTTGCTGCGTCTGGCACAGGGTGTCTTGAATCTGTGCAGGGTACAATGAAATCTCAAGACTATCAAGGAATTCTAGAGAGAAATGTACTAGCCAGTGTCAGAAAGCTTGGTCTCAGTCGCAGGTCATGGGTCTTGCAACAGGACAATGACCCAAAACACACCGCTAAAAACACCCAAGAATGGCTAAGAGGAAAAAATTGGACTATTCTAAAGTGGCCTTCTATGAGCCCTGACCTCAATCCTATTGAGCATCTTTGGAAGGAGCTGAAACATGCAGTCTGGAAAAGGCACCCTTCAAACCGGACACAACTGGAGCAGTTTGCTCATGAGGAGTGGGCCAAAATACCTGCTGAGAGGTGCAGATGTCTCATTGACAGTTACAGGAAGCGTTTGATTGCAGTGATTGCCTCAAAAGGTTGCGCAACAAAATATTAAGTTAGGGGTACCATCATTTTTGTCCATGCCTGTTTCATGAGTTTATTTTTTTACATAATTCTGTTGAAGCATGGTTGAAAAACAATGTCTGACTTTCATTGGTTAACATTTATAGAATTTTAATTTGTTATTACTTTTGTCAGATTAAAGTTATTTCTGTGACCATTGTGACTTTTTCTTTCATTGACCAAAGGGTACCAACAATTTTGTCCACGTCTGTATACTACAGAGGACTGTATACTGTATATATAATAGAGGACAGTATACTGTATATATATTATAGAGGACAGTATACTGTATATATACTACAGAGGACAGTATACTGTATATACACTACAGAGGACAGTATACTGTATATATATATATACACTACAGAGGACAGTATACGGTATATATACTACAGGGGACATTATACTACTATAGATGCATCTGGATAGATTGGAGGCTTGGGCAGAAAAGTGGCAGATGAGGTTTAACACTGACAAATGTAAGGTTATGCACATGGGAAGGAATAATGCAAGTCACCCGTACATACTAAATGATAAAACACTGGGTAATACTGACATGGAAAAGGATGTAGGAATTTTAATAAACAGCAAACTAAGCTGCAAAAACCAGTGTCAGGCAGCTGCTGCCAAGGCCAATAAGATAATGGGTTGCATCAAAAGGGGCATAGATGCCCGTGACGAGAACATAGTCCTACCACTTTACAAATCACTAGTCAGACCGCACATGGAGGACTGTGTACAGTTCTGGGCTCCTGTGAACAAGGCAGACATAGCAGAGCTGGAGAGGGCCCAGAGGAGGGCAACTAAAGTAATAATTGGAATAGGGCAACTACAGTACCCTGAAAGATTATCAAAATTAGGGTTATTCACTTTAGAAAAAATGATGACTGAGGGGACATCTAATTACTATGTATAAATATATCAGGGGGCAGTACAGAGATCACTCCCATCATCTGTTTATCCCCAGGACTGTGACTGTGACGAGGGGACATCCTCTGCGTCTGGAGGAAAGAAGGTTTGTACACAAACATAGAAGAGGATTCTTTACTGTAAGAGCAGTGAGACTATGGACTCTGTACTGTAATAGCAGTGAGACTATGGACTCTATACTGTAAGAGCAGTGAGACTATGGACTCTATACTGTAAGAGCAGTCAGACTATGGACTCTATACTGTAAGAGCAGTGAGACTGTGGACTCTGTACCGTAAGAGCAGTGAGACTATGGACTCTTTACTGTAAGAGCAGTGAGACTATGGACTCTTTACTGTAAGAGCAGTGAGACTATGAACTCTTTACTGTAAGAGCAGTGAGACTATGGACTCTTTACTGTAAGAGCAATGAGACTATGGGACTCTCTACTGTAAGAGCAGTGAAACTATAGACTCTGTACGGTAAGAGCAGTGAGACTATGGAACTCTATACTGGAAGAGTAGTGAGACTATGGGACTCTTTAGAGTAAGAGCAGTGAGACTATGGACTCTTTACGGTAAGAGCAGTGAGACTATGGAACTCTATACTGTAAGAGCAGTGAGACTATGGACTATTTACTGTAAGAGCAGTGAGACTGTGGACTCTTTACTGTAAGAGCAGTGAGACTATGGACTCTTTACTGTAAGAGCAGTGAGACTATGGCTCTTTACTGTAAGAGCAGTGAGACTATGGACTCTATACTGTAAGAGCAGTGAGACTATGGACTCTTTACTGTAAGAGCAGTGAGACTATGGACTCTTTACTGTAAGAGCAGTGAGACTATGGACTCTTTACTGTAGAGCAGTGAGACTATGGACTCTTGATTACTGTAAGAGCAGTGAGACTATGGACTCTTACTGTAAGAGCAGTGAGACTATGGACTCTTTACTGTAAGAGCAGTGAGACTATGGACTCTTTACTGTAAGAGCAGTGAGACTATGGACTCTTACTGTAAGAGCAGTGAGACTATGGACTCTTACTGTAAGAGCAGTGAGACTATGGACTCTACTGTAAGAGCAGTGAGACTATGGACTCTTACTGTAAGAGCAGTGAGACTATGGACTCTATACTGTAAGAGCAGTGAGACTATGGACTCTTACTGTAAGAGCAGTGAGACTATGGACTCTTACTGTAAGAGCAGTGAGACTATGGACTCTTACTGTAAGAGCAGTGAGACTATGGACTCTTACTGTAAGAGCAGTGAGACTATGGACTCTATACTGTAAGAGCAGTGAGACTATGGACTCTATGTAAGAGCAGTGAGACTATGGACTCTTACTGTAAGAGCAGTGAGACTATGGACTCTATACTGTAAGAGCAGTGAGACTATGGACTCTTACTGTAAGAGCAGTGAGACTATGGACTCTATACTGTAAGAGCAGTGAGACTATGGACTCTATACTGTAAGAGCAGTGAGACTATGGACTCTTACTGTAAGAGCAGTGAGACTATGGACTCTTACTGTAAGAGCAGTGAGACTATGGACTCTTACTGTAAGAGCAGTGAGACTATGGACTCTACTGTAAGAGCAGTGAGACTATGGACTCTATACTGTAAGAGCAGTGAGACTATGGACTCTTACTGTAAGAGCAGTGAGACTATGGACTCTTACTGTAAGAGCAGTGAGACTATGGACTCTTACTGTAAGAGCAGTGAGACTATGGACTCTTACTGTAAGAGCAGTGAGACTATGGACTCTTACTGTAAGAGCAGTGAGACTATGGACTCTTACTGTAAGAGCAGTGAGACTATGGACTCTTACTGTAAGAGCAGTGAGACTATGGACTCTATACTGTAAGAGCAGTGAGACTATGGACTCTTACTGTAAGAGCAGTGAGACTATGGACTCTTTGTAAGAGCAGTGAGACTATGGACTCTACTGTAAGAGCAGTGAGACTATGGACTCTTACTGTAAGCAGTGAGACTATGGACTCTTACTGTAAGAGCAGTGAGACTATGGACTCTTACTGTAAGAGCAGTGAGACTATGGACTCTTACTGTAAGAGCAGTGAGACTATGGACTCTTACTGTAAGAGCAGTGAGACTATGGACTCTATACTGTAAGAGCAGTGAGACTATGGACTCTTACTGTAAGAGCAGTGAGACTATGGACTCTTTACTGTAAGAGCAGTGAGACTATGGACTCTATACTGTAAGAGCAGTGAGACTATGGACTCTTACTGTAAGAGCAGTGAGACTATGGACTCTTACTGTAAGAGCAGTGAGACTATGGACTCTTACTGTAAGAGCAGTGAGACTATGGACTCTTACTGTAAGAGCAGTGAGACTATGGACTCTTACTGTAAGAGCAGTGAGACTATGGACTCTTATACCTGTAAGAGCAGTGAGACTATGGACTCTTTACTGTAAGAGCAGTGAGACTATGGACTCTTACTGTAGAGGCAGTGAGACTATGGACTCTTTACTGTAAGAGCGGTGAGACTATGGACTCTATACTGTAGAGCAGTGAGACTATGGACTCTTTACTGTAAGAGCAGTGAGACTGATGGACTCTATACTGTAAGAGCAGTGAGACTATGGACTCTTTACTGTAAGAGCAGTGAGACTATGGACTCTATACTGTAAGAGCAGTGAGGACTATGGACTCTTTACTGTAAGAGCAGTGAGACTATGGACTCTATAGCGGTAAGAGCAGGTGAGACTTATGGACCTCTATACTGTAAGAGCAGTGAGACTAGGGACTCTTACTGTAAGAGCAGTGAGACTATGGACTCTTTACTGTAAGAGCAGTGAGACTATGGACTCTTTACTGTAAGAGCAGTGAGACTATGGACTCTATACTGTAGAGCAGTGAGACTATGGACTCTATACTGGTAAGAGCAGTGATGAGCTATGGACTCTATACTGTAAGAAGCAGGTGAGACTATGGACTCTATACTGTAAGAGCAGTGAGACTATGGACTCTACTGTAAGAGCAGTGAGACTATGGACTCTTACTGTAAGAGCAGTGAGACTATGGACTCTTACTGTAAGAGCAGTGAGACTATGGACTCTTACTGTAAGAGCAGTGAGACTATGGACTCTTACTGTAAGAGCAGTGAGACTATGGACTCTTACTGTAAGAGCAGTGAGACTATGGACTCTACTGTAAGAGCAGTGAGACTATGGACTCTTACTGTAAGAGCAGTGAGACTATGGACTCTTACTGTAAGAGCAGTGAGACTATGGACTCTTTACTGTAAGAGCAGTGAGACTATGGACTCTTACTGTAAGAGCAGTGAGACTATGGACTCTACTGTAAGACAGTGAGACTATGGACTCTACTGTAAGAGCAGTGAGACTATGGACTCTTACTGTAAGAGCAGTGAGACTATGGACTCTATACTGTAAGAGCAGTGAGACTATGGACTCTATACTGTAAGAGCAGTGAGACTATGGACTCTATACTGTAAGAGCAGTGAGACTATGGACTCTACTGTAAGAGCAGTGAGACTATGGACTCTTACTGTAAGAGCAGTGAGACTATGGACTCTTACTGTAAGAGCAGTGAGACTATGGACTCTATACTGTAAGAGCAGTGAGACTATGGACTCTTACTGTAAGAGCAGTGAGACTATGGACTCTTACTGTAAGAGCAGTGAGACTATGGACTCTTTACTGTAAGAGCAGTGAGACTATGGACTCTTACTGTAAG
The DNA here is from genome assembly GCF_014858855.1 of Bufo gargarizans. Taxonomy (NCBI): domain Eukaryota; kingdom Metazoa; phylum Chordata; class Amphibia; order Anura; family Bufonidae; genus Bufo; species Bufo gargarizans. Next base: position 26,613 of record NW_025334433.1, read on the forward strand.
AGCAGTGAGACTATGGACTCTTACTGTAAGAGCAGTGAGACTATGGACTCTTACTGTAAGAGCAGTGAGACTATGGACTCTTACTGTAAGAGCAGTGAGACTATGGACTCTACTGTAAGAGCAGTGAGACTATGGACTCTTACTGTAAGAGCAGTGAGACTATGGACTCTTACTGTAAGAGCAGTGAGACTATGGACTCTTACTGTAAGAGCAGTGAGACTATGGACTCTACTGTAAGAGCAGTGAGACTATGGACTCTTACTGTAAGAGCAGTGAGACTATGGACTCTTACTGTAAGAGCAGTGAGACTATGGACTCTTACTGTAAGAGCAGTGAGACTATGGACTCTTACTGTAAGAGCAGTGAGACTATGGACTCTTACTGTAAGAGCAGTGAGACTATGGACTCTTACTGTAAGAGCAGTGAGACTATGGACTCTACTGTAAGAGCAGTGAGACTATGGACTCTTACTGTAAGAGCAGTGAGACTATGGACTCTATACTGTAAGAGCAGTGAGACTATGGACTCTTACTGTAAGAGCAGTGAGACTATGGACTCTATACTGTAAGAGCAGTGAGACTATGGACTCTATACTGTAAGAGCAGTGAGACTATGGACTCTTTACTGTAAGAGCAGTGAGACTATGGACTCTATACTGTAAGAGCAGTGAGACTATGGACTCTTACTGTAAGAGCAGTGAGACTATGGACTCTTACTGTAAGAGCAGTGAGACTATGGACTCTATTGTAAGAGCAGTGAGCTTGGACTCTATACTGTAAGAGCAGTTGAGACTATGGACTCTGATACTGTAAGAGCCGTGAGACTATGGACTCTCTACTGTAAGAGCAGTGAGACTATGGACTCTATACTGTAAGAGCCGTGAGGACTATGACTCTTACTGTAAGAGCAGTGAGGACTGATGGACTCATACTGTAAGAGCAGTGAGACTATGGACTCTCTACTGTAAGAGCAGTGAGACTATGGACTCTATACTGTAAGAGCAGTGGGCCTATGGACCTCTTATACTGTAAGAGCAGTGAGACTATGGACTCTTTTACTGTAATAGCAGTGAGACTATGAGACTCTATACTGTAATTAGCAGTGAGACTATGGACTCTATACTGTAAGAGCAGTGAGACTATGGACTCTATACTGTAAGAGCAGTGAGACTATGGAGCTCTCTGCCTGAGGAGGTGGTGATGGTGAGTACAATAAAGGAGTTCAGGAGGGGCCTGGATGTATTTCTGGAGTGTAATAATATTACAGGCTATAGTTACTAGAGAGGGGTCGCTGATCCAGGGAGTTATTCTGATTGGAGTCTTAGGTATTATGGACAAGAAATTTTTCCAGGACGACATAATCTTTAAAACCGTAGTGCCCTATATCACTAACCACTGGCCATCAGGGCACAGACTGTTTCAAGATAATGACCCAAAGCATTTATAGAAGAAACTGGTGCACATTGGGTGAAAACACCTCCCGAGTAAGTACTGTACAGTGCATTTCGAATAAAACAATGCACTGATTTAAAGTTCACAAATATTATTACTCTACATTATTAGTACAAAACCCATATGAACATCTGCACATTGACACATACAGTACTGCACTCTGCTGTCTACAGTATTAAAGTAACTAATATTAGCTATATACTGTATACTCTAAATTCTATACAGATCTGCACACACATATCTAGTATAAAATTATCCCTGGTTCGGTTCTGTAAGGTATTTAATAATGTTTAAAGATTTAATGACTATTATATATAATAATTATTATTATTTTTTCTTATTCAGATCACCGGAGCTAAATCCCATTGAAATAGTTTGGGCAGTGATGAAAAATTATATTAGAAAGGAGGCAAAGCCTACAAACAAAGAAGAACTCATCGAAGCAATAAAGAAATTGCTGCGGAAACCTGCAACTATTTATATACAGTGTAGTTATTGGAAGGCAGGGATAAGCAAGTGGAAAGTAATGTTTTTGTATACTGCAAATAAAATATCTATATTCATATTAAATATTGCTATTGGTCATCAATAAAGTCCACCCCTTTTATATTTGTTTAGTTTTTTAATATTGGGGACTACTGTATTTCCATGATGTACAGTATTTGGTTAGAAACAACAGGCCACATTAATAGTGAGGTACATTAGGGTGTGCAGCCTATTGCGCTCCACCTGTCATACTTCCGAATGCACAAATTAGCGAGACGCTGGAGAACGTAAATTAGTTTGTGGAAACATCTTTTGTACCAAAGGACGGCTTTGTCTGCCCATCCCCCTCTATGCAAAGGAAAGCACGCAGCCCTCTGCTACATCTGTCCAGGTCTGTGTCTACACCATACTGGCACACTCCAAACCAAGTATGTTAATATTACAATTATTAGAAATAATCATCCTTATTATTACTAATACAAATAATTAGCATAGTATTGATATTTATATATATTATTATCACATTATCTATATTATACTAAATACTAATTATTATATGATCATTTCTAAAACGTACTGTAGGTCAATGAATGCATTTAAAAAGGTTGCCTTATGGAGTATAAATGTAAAAAAATTATAATAATAATACTATACAGGAGACAATTGCTTTGTATCTATAAATGGTTTTGTCAGGGATGGATGACTGCCCTCCTGGTGTTATTGGTGGCTTCCATTAACCCTTGTGAACCCAGCACTTGAGCAGAGAATGGCCCCTGGCAGGAGATCAGCGGGGGGCACTGGACTCATTGTGCGCTGCGCACACAGAATGATAGCCCCCCCCCCCCCAGCTAGCACTATGGAAAGACAGACATTTCAACTCAAGTACTGTAGGCAACTCAACTACTTGAAAGACAGAACTATGTACAGTCGTGGCGAAAAGTTTAGAAAATGACAAATATTGGAAATTGGAAAAGTTGCTGCTTAAGTTTTTATAATAGCAATTTGTATATACTCCAGAATGTTATGAAGAGTGATCAGATGAATTTCATAGTCCTTCTTTGCCATGAAAATTAACTTAATCCCCCAAAAATTGCTGTCATTAAAGGACCTGCTGAGATCATTTCAGTAATCGTCTTGTTACCTCAGGTGAGAATGTTGACGAGCACAAGGCTGGAGATCATTATGTCAGGCTGATTGGGTAAAATTGCAGACTTGACCTGTTAAAAGGAGGGTGATGCTTGAAATCATTGTTCTTCCATTGTTAACCATGGTGACCTGCAAAGAAACGTGCGCAGCCATCATTGCGTTGCATAAAAATGGCTTCACAGGCAAGGATATTGTGGCTACTAAGATTGCACCTCAATCAACAATTTATAGGATCATCAAGAACTTCAAGGAAAGAGGTTCAATTCTGGTTAAGAAGGCTTCAGGGCGTCCAAGAAAGTCCAGCAAGAGCCAGGATCGTCTACTAAAGAGGATTCAGCTGCGGGATCGGAGTGCCGCCAGTGCAGCGCTTGCTCAGGAATGGCAGCAGGCAGGTGTGAGCGCATCTGCACGCACAGTGAGGCGAAGACTTTTGGAAGATGGCCTGGTGTCAAGAAGGGCAGCAAAGAAGCCACTTCTCTCTAAACCATCAGGGACAGATTGATCTTCTGCAGAAAATATGGTGAATGGACGGCCGAGGACTGGGGCAAAGTCATATTCTCCGATGAACCCTCTTTCCGATTGTTTGGGGCATCAGGAAAAAGGCTTGTCCGGAGAAGAAAAGGTGAGCGCTACCATCAGTCCTGTGTCATGCCAACAGTAAAGCATCCTGAGACCATTCATGTGTGGGGTTGCTTCTCATCCAAGGGAGTGGGCTCACTCACAATTTTGCCCAACAACACAGCCATGAATAAAGAATGGCACCAAAACACCCTCCAACAGCAACTTCTTCCAACAATCCAACAGCAGTTTGGTGAAGAACAATGCATTTTCCAGCACGATGGAGCACCGTGCCATAAGGCAAAAGTGATAACTAAGTGGCTCGGGGACCAAAATGTTGACATTTTGGGTCCATGGCCTGGAAACTCCCCAGATCTTAATCCCATTGAGAACTTGTGGTCAATCCTCAAGAGGCGGGTGGACAAACAAAAACCCACTTATTCTGACAAACTCCAAGAAGTGATTATGAAAGAATGGGTTGTATCAGTCAGGAATTGGCCCAGAAGCTGATGGAGAGCATGCGCAGTCGGATTGCAGAGGTCCTGAAAAAGAAGGGCCAACACTGCAAATACTGACTCTGCATAAATGTCATGTAATTGTCGATAAAAGCCTCTGAAACGTATGAAGTGCGAGTAATTATATTTCACTACATCACAGAAACAACTGAAAGTAAGATCTAACAGCAGTTTAGCAGCAAACTTTGTGAAAACTAATATTTGTGTCATTCTCAAAACTTTTGGCCACGACTGTACATACACACTACAGAGGACAGTATACCATATATATACTACAGAGGACAGTATACAATATATATACTACAGAGGACAGTATACCATATATATACTACAGAGGACAGTATACCATATATATACTACAGAGGACAGTATACCATATATATACTACAGAGGACAGTATACAGCTACAGAGGGATCTGGATAGACTGGAGGCTTGGGCAGAGAAGTGGCAGATGTGGTTTAACACTAACAAATGTAAGGTTATGCACATGGGAAGGAATAATGCAAGTCACCCGTACATACTAAATGGTAAAACACTTGGTAACACTGACATGGAAAAGGACCTGGGAATTTTAAAAGAAGGGCCAACACTGCAAATACTGACTCTGCATAAATGTCATGTAATTGTCGATAAAAGCCTCTGAAACGTATGAAGTGCGAGTAATTATATTTCACTGCATCACAGAAACAACTGAAACAAAGATCTAAAAGCAGTTTAGCAGCAAACTCTGTAAAACTAATATTTGTGTCATTCTCAAAACTTTTGGCCACGACTGTACAGTATACAGTATACTAGACTAACATGATATATAACAATATAATATTATATATATACAGTATATGCAACATCGTTAGCGCTCCTCTTTTTTGCATATAGTTACAAACGAATAGCAACCTTAATGTATCGCACTGACCACTGCACGCTTCCACTCCATTAGCTGAGATTAGCTTATGCTGCTATATTAACCCTATCTTCTGCCAGTAATTCCAGTCGCGGCTGTTTACTCATTCCCTATATACCTATCCACTATTCACACACCGATTCTAACTTGCCCTAAGCTGCTTCGTTAGCTACAATGAAACTCCTTGCTGCAAAACTGTCTAAAAGTTAAGCGCTACACTGTAACACTCCTCCCGACATGTTTCGCCACTGCGTGGCTTCGTCAGGGGAGGTGGGGGACTAGTAGGAGTGGAAGCACGCAGTGGTCAGTGCGATACATTAAGGTTGCAAGTACATACAAACGGATGGCCTAATGGTGTACATTGCAGTATTAACCTCAGTATCGCTGACTACACCGCCTGCGCCTGACTCTGGTGAACAGCTGATATGTGTAGGGCTCGCCAAGCCGGCCACGCACAGACAGAATATAGTAAAATACCCACATCCCTGCCAGACTCAATGCAATCTATCTATCCTCACTAACTATGGACATCAACCTGTCTGCCACAGAAATATAACATCTGAATAGGTGTCTATAATTACTGAATAAGGGGACAGGTAATTACTAGCAGCTACTAGTTCAGTAGATATAAAACCCCGCTGCACACTGACAATTTTAAACATATTTTTTTCTATTACACTTATGTTTTAAGAATGATGAAATAAAGATATATATTTTAATATTAGATAGAGACCCCTAAAGGGATTTGGTTTGGTCTATTGACCGTGGTATACATTGTTTACTGTATATGGTGTTACTTTACACCCTACCCCCCACTCTCAGTATGGCTACAATAGGATCTAAGGCCCCTTTCACACGAGCGAGGAGGGGCTGGTGGGGTTAAAAATAGCGCTGGAGGGGTTACAAAATTAATAAAAATAATTTAACTCACCTTAATCCACTTTTTCGCGCAGCCCGGCTTCTCTTCTGCCTTCTTCTTTGAGGAATAGGACCTTTAAAGAGGGCACTGCGCTCATCACATGGTCCATCACATGATCGGTTACCATGGTGATGGATCATGTGATGGACCATGTGATGAGCGTAGTGACGTCACCACAGGTCCTTTTCCTGTGCACAGCACAGAAGGCAGACAGAAGAGATGCCGGCTGCGCGATCAAGTGGATTAAGTCGAGTTAAATTATTATTATTTTTTAACCCCTCCAGCCCTATTTTACTATGCATTCTGTATTCAGAATGTTACTATTTTCCCTTATAACCATGTTATAAGGGAAAATAATAATGATCGGGTCTCCATCCCGATCGTCTCCTAGAAACGTGCATGAAAATCGCACCGCATCCGCACTTGCTTGCGATTTTCACGCAACCCCATTCACTTCTATGGGGCCTGCGTTGCTTGGAAAACGCACAAAGAGGAGCATGCTGCAATTTTCATGCAACGCACAAGTGATGCGTGAAAATCACCGCTTATCTGCACAGCCCCATAGAAATGAATGGGTCCGGATTCAGTGCGGGTGCAATGCGTTCACCTCACGCATCACACCCGCGCGGAAAACGTGTTTATTAACTAAAATCAGGAAAATAGCTAAAATAATGACCAGCAATAAAAAATAGCAAGGAATAAAAAATAGCAATAAATTTACAATAGTGATAGATCCAGGAGCATACACAAAGAAATACATTAATATCCCATAAATATCATAGTTTATGTAGCAGCAGCTGAGTTATATACTGTTCCAATTCACAGAGGGGAATAAGACAAGTACAGTTCACTTCCATATTCTAATATAATTGTAGCAGCATATATATATATATGCAGTACAGACCAAAAGTTTGGACGCACCTTCTTATTCAAAGAGTTTTCTTTATTTCCATGACTATGAAAATTGTAGATTCACACTGAAGGCATCAAAACTATGAATTAACACATGTGGAATTATATACATAACAAAAAAGTGTGAAACAACTGAAAATATGTCATATTCTAGGTTCTTCAAAGTAGCCACCTTTTGCTTTGATTACTGCTTTGCACACTCTTGGCATTCTCTTGATGAGCTTCAAGAAGTAGTCACCTGAAATGGTCTTCACTTCACAGGTGTGCCCTGTCAGGTGTAATAAGTGGGATTTCTTGCCTTATAAATGGGGTTGGGACCATCAGTTGCGTTGAGGAGACGTCAGGTGGACACACAGCTGATAGTCCTACTGAATAGACTGTTAGAATTTGTATTATGGCAAGAAAAAAGCAGCTAAGTAAAGAAAAACGAGTGGCCATCATTACTTTAAGAAATGAAGATCAGTCAGTCAGCCAAAAAATTGGGAAAACGTTGAAAGTAAGGGCTATTTGACCATGAAGGAGAGTGATGGGGTGCTGCGCCTGATGACCTGGCCTCCACAGTCACCGGACCTGAACCCAATCGAGATGGTTTGGGGTGAGCTGGACCGCAGAGTGAAGGCAAAAGGCCAACAAGTGCTAAGCATCTCTGGGAACTCCTTCAAGACTGTTGGAAGACCATTTCAGGTGACTACCTCTTGAAGCTCATCAAGAGAATGCCAAGAGTGTGCAGAGCAGTAATCAAAGCAAAAGGTGGCTACTTTGAAGAACCTAGAATATGACATATTTTCAGTTGTTTCACACTTTTTTGTTATGTATATAATTCCACATGTGATAATTCATAGTTTTGATGCCTTCAGTGTGAATCTACAATTGTCATAGTCATGAAAATAAAGAAAACTCTTTGAATGAGAAGGTGTGTCCAAACTTTTTGTCTGTACTGTATGTATATATAAATAATTTAAAAGTAGTGGGGCACTCTCTACAGTAATGGGATCTTTATTGATAATCGAATAAAATTTGACAATAAATAATTCAAAAGTCAAGGATATAGCACAGTTCAAATTGATTAGCAACAATAAATAACAATATTAATATACTAAGAAGTGATTAAACTCTAGAATAGAAACAATATAATCTTATACATAAATATCTGGATCCCAATTGCTGATGTAATTCCTAAAAAACAACAATCTGTAAATTCTCTGATGGTTTGAAAGAAATCACAATAGGACAAGTGGTAAAATTATCGACCAGAGGATATTCGATATAAATATTCGATAATGGAGTAGCTGATAAAATTTGATAATGAAAAAAATTTGATGGTAAAAAATCGTGAGAAAATAGAACAACAGGTTTTTCGAGTGTTCAAACTATGTACCAGGTACTATCCGATTTTTAGCACAGAATAAAGCTAATAGTCAGGTGTTATTCGATTTAAAACATCAATGAAAGTCAGTAGCATATGGAGCGACGTCCCACTCACTGTATGCAGACAGCGGCGTCCCACTGCATTTTCAACAAAATGCGATCGCTTATTTTCAGAAAGGAGTCATCACAATCTTACCGGGAGGTCTTTTAAATGGACTTCGTGCCCTGGACGCCCGATCATATCTGGGATTGGATTACTGACCTCAAACCTATACAAATATGTAGATGTGATATTACAATCTAGGGTGAAAAATGTCCCCTTATACGTCAAGGACACCACACAAATTATAAAAATCATAGAATCTTTCGATTTTAACGATAATTGGATTATGGGTACCCTTGACGTTCAATCGCTCTACACTGTTATTAAACATGAACAGGGCAAAGAATCTGTTATGTCCCAACTACTATTGGAGGGAACATTAAATCAAACACAAATTGAATATGTAATTGACGCCATAGATTTTATCCTAACACATAATTGTTTTAACTTTGCAGGAGATTTTTACATACAGTTGCGGGGGACAGCCATGGGCACCAGGTTCGCCCCCAGTTATGCCAATTTATTTATGACACAGTGGGAACATCAATTTATCCAACTCAAACTGGGGACGGACCTGGTCTCTGGCAACGATATATTGAAGACGTCTTTTTATTTGGCAGGCAGGAAAGGACAAACTGGACCCATTTTTAAAGAATCTTAACGAAATGAGTGGAACTCAACTTTTTCGGGAAATATTAGTCAAGAATCATTAGAATTTTTAGATATCAAAATTTTAAATCAAGAAGGTAAACTACAATGCATAACTTTTATCAAGCCTACTGCATGTAAAAGTTTTATTTTATTCAACAGTTGCCACCTTCCTAGCTTGTTAGTGAACATCCCACAAGGACAACTGCGTAGGATCAAAACGGAATTGCACACTAGAGATGGAATTCGAAAAGGAGGCAAAAACTATGACGGATCAATTTCTCGATAAAAAATACCCTATGGAAATTTTAAATACAGCCCTTAACAAGGTCAAAGAAATAGATAGGAAGGGTTTTTTTATTAAAAAAACAAAAAAAGAGGCCAACACAGTGGACTCTAATTTACGCCTAGTTTTACCTTTCAATGGAGATTTTAGGAAGATTCAGTCCATTATCAACAAACACAGGTATTTATGGAAAAAAGACAAAATGCTGAGTACACTGACACTCCCTAAACCCAGAATTACATTCACAAAGGCTCCCAATCTGAACATTAAAATAGCACCCACTATACAGAGGAAGAAAATTAGTACCTCCTCTGTTCAAGCTTGGGCAGGCATTCAGGGCGTTTTTCGCTGTGGTAGATGCAACAATTGTAAACTAACTTCGTTCCCTAAAAAAACAACAGAGATAAGTTCAACTACTAACAAACATTGTCACAAAATTAGAGAATTCCTCACTTGCAGTTCAGAAGATGTAATATACGTGATAGAATGCCCATGTAAATACCAATATGTGGGCAGAACCAAAAGATCGTTGAAAAACGCATTGCAGAACATGTCGCAAACATAAAGAAAGGCTTTGAAAATCATTCCCTGTCAAGCCATTTTAAAATGATACACAATCGAGATCCTTCATGTTTAAGATTCACAGCTATCGATAAAGTGCACAAGGACTGGAGAGGTGGCAATCATGTAGAAAAAATGTCACGTTTAGAAACAAAGTGAATTTTTGAATTAAATACACTTCACCCGCTGGGCTTAAATGCGGAATTTGAACTTTTTGGCTTTCTATAGGATGGGCGCCGTCAGTCGATGATTAACTGGACGTTTTTTTAATCCGTCCAGTTTCTCCTCTACATTCGGCCCCCATCCAATACCCTACAGCAACTATAAAACACATTTGAACATCCTGCCAAGAAGACTCTTTGTATATAGCGAGAATATGCAGAATTGGTGTGATTTATAATTTGATATACTGTTTTTAGGTTTGGAAAAGAGGTTGAAAGAAATCCAGCTCCACTTGAATAAAGGAATGTAGATTTATTTTGCTTGCGGTAAAAACTCATCCATGAATTACAAAAATAGCAGTCTTGTCTACGCGTTTCGGGCTACCAGAGACAATTCCAGCCCTTCCTCATGACACAGAAAGACATTAAAAGTGAGACCTTTTATAGGGGAGGTGCACCTGTGTTCACTGATTGTCTCCACAGGCCTGCGACCGCCCCCTAGAAAAGGTGCCGCACCTTCAGTCAACTCTTCTCATGAAAAATAATGAAAGAAAAAACAACAAAAAGCATTGAACCGTACATATACATAGTGAAAAATAGCAGCTATGCAAAGAAGTAAAAAGGAAGGATACGCATAAGGTGTATGCTGGATGCATACTGGTTACTGGGTAGAACATGGTGGAATGTGATGGAAGTCAGATCAGCAGAAGAAATGTTGCTCCTATAATACTCCCAGGAGAAGGAGGAGGGGGTGATTTGTTGCACTGAATTACTAGTAACTAAATTATTGCTGCAGGATCAGATCTAAGCGTTTATTCAGCCCCTCAGGTTGGCGCGTGTTCAATGAAAATATCCAAAAAGACTCTCTGTTTAATAATTTTCTTCTATAGTCTCCTCCACGTTTAGGCAAAAAGACTTTTTCTATGCCCTGTACCACCATGTCTGATGTGCCCCACCATGGCAAACAGCAAGGTGCAGACTGGCTGCAGATACATTGCGGCTGCCATGGTGGGGACATCAGAGACGTGTTTCCGTATCCTGGATTTTATTGCATTGATAGTACAGCCCACGTATTGCAATTTACATGTTGTGCAAGTAATTAAATAAACTGCATGGCTTGTATTGCAATTGAGATCCGCTTTCATTGGGGAGACTCTGTTGTTTGCAGTTGAAGAAAAAGTCTTGGATATTAACCTGTGTCTGCAGCAAATGCACCTGTGATGTCCACACCTATAGCGCCCCGTGGTCCTGAGCCACACTGGTTGCGATTTTTTCTTTTCTTGATACAGGCTGGAGCTGACATAGTTAGCAATTGTGGGCGCTCTTCTAGCTGCGCATTTAACCCCATCTGCAACTATGTCAGTCCATTCCTTATCATATGACAGGACGGGAAATGCTTTTTCACAATATGACCTATTTGTTGGTATTCTGTGCTGTATTGTGTCACAGATTGTTTCTTCTGCCCTTGTCCTTGACATTATGATTTTTGTTTTTATTTTTACTACTTGTACCTGTATCAGAAAGTGGAGCCTCCTTTTGCAATAAATGTTCCTGTCTAGGATAAAGGAGGGATCCCCTTTCAATGGTTGAGACCTGTGCTATAGCCTCCTCTACAAGTTTTGCACCATAGCCTCTTTTACCCAATCTATGGGAGATGTGTCTAGATTCCTCCATAAAGCTCTTTTCTTCCGTGCAATTCCTTCTTGCACGGATTATTTCACCCCTGGGTATGTTGGCAATTACATGTTTTGGATGACAGGATGTCGCATATAATGTGGTGTTACCTGCCATGGGCTTCCTATATGTGCAGGTGGAGACCCGATTGGTGGAGGAGTCTTCCCTCAGGCGCAAATCCAAAAAGGCCACCTCCAGTGTATTATGGTGGACACTAAAAGAAATAGTGTCCACACAGGAGTTGATGTAACCACAGAAGGATGGTATGGCCGCCACATCGCCCGTCCAGATCAGGATCAGGTCATCGATGTAACGGCCATACCACCTGATGTGGTGCCAAAAAGGGTGGGTGTCGATGAAGAGAAAACACCTCTCCCACCATGCCATAAAGATGTTAGCAATGGAGGGAGAGAATTTGGCCCCCATCGACACCCCCGATATCTGGAGGTAAAATTTATTGTTGAACATAAAGAAATTGCGCCTGAGGAGGAAGTCCACCACCATCAGGACATATTCCTGCAAGCCTGCAGTAATGTTCCCATATATCTGTAGGAACCAAGTAAGGGATTTGATGGCCAGTTTGTGGGGAATATTTGTATACAAGGACACTACGTCCGCTGTGATCCATACATAATTTGACGACCATTCAATATTGTCAATCGTTTGCAGAACGGACGTGGTGTCCCTGAGATAACCTGGTATTAGTGGTATGAGTGACTGAAGTATGGAATCAACCCATTGGGACATTCTTTCGGAAAAGGAGCCAATGCCCGCTACAATTGGCCTGAGGGGAAAACATTTTTATGTGTTTTTGGAAGTGCGTGAAACACTGGGATAACCGGGGACACAATATAGATATAGTCTGATTCCTTGTTGGTTAGGAAACCTGATTGGATCCCTAAGTCCAAAATGTCCCTGAGTTCCTTCTGAAAAGAGGGGAGGGGGTTGTCTCTGAGAGTGACATATACTGTAGTGTCACTAAGCATGGATTCAATCAGGGTCCCGTATAGACCACTGTCCAGCACGACAACCCCACCCCCCTTGTCAGATTGTTTGATTACAACTTCCGCGCTCATTTTCAAATCCTGGAGTGCCTTTTTTTCTTTTTTAGTAACATTATTGCTACCCCCAGGATTCTGATGAATTTGGTCATGCAGCAAAACTAAATCATGTTCCACCAAATCCTGGAATCGATCCAGTGCTGGAGATCTGGACTGAATCGGATAAAAATCTCAATTCTTTGTATGGAAATGCATAGACCTGTTATTCAAATCCAGATCCTCCAGGACTGTGTTCGACTCCTGAAGTTCACATACATGCATCATTTCATGGAAGCTCATGTGTCTATTATTTAAAGTACTTATATCGACACAGACTGTGCTGCGGAGGCTGGGGACGCTGATTACCCTGTTGCATCCACAAGTGATCCTTCTGTCTGTGTCGATATAAGTACTTTAAATAATAGACACATGAGCTTCCATGAAATGATGCGTGTATGTGAACTTCAGGAGTCGAATACAATCAGTGAACACAGGTGCACCCTGCCCTTTAAAAGGTCTTTCAGTGTCATGAGGAAGGGCTGGAATTGTCTCTGGTAGCCCGAAACGCGTAGACAAGACTGCTATTTTTGTAATTCATGGATGAGTTTTTACCGCAAGCAAAATAAATCTACATTACTTTATTCAAGTGGAGCTGGATTTCTTTTCGCATTTGCTGCCCGTTACCTGACACGGGCTTCCGTGCTCACAGCTGAAGGAGGGGCAGGTGAGAGCTGCTGAATTTCCTTTTTCTTCACTGTTTTTAGGTTATTATAACCCAGATTAGATCATGAGCATTATTATATTCCATTTTTTAACTTTTTAGAAGAAACGCACTGAAACCGCATGCGATACCAGTGCGTTTTTTATACCATATGACTCCAAATTCAATGTAGATCAACTGTATGAAAGATTTTTCGTTTAGCAAATTGCCAATAATCCGTTTTTTATGTATTTATGGTTTTATGAAATAATGTGTCGAATATATGTATATACAGTACAGATCAAAAGTTTGGACACACCTTCTCATTCAAAGAGTTTTCTTTATTTTCATGACTATGACAATTGTAGATTCACACTGAAGGCATCAAAACTATGAATTATCACATGTGGAATTATATACATAACAAAAAGTGTGAAACAACTGAAAATCTGTCATATTCTAGGCTCTTCACAGTAGCCGCCTTTTGCTTTGATTACTGCTTTGCACACTCTTGGCATTCTCTTGATGAGCTTCAAGAGGTAGTCACCTGAAATGGTCTTCCAACAGTCTTGAATGAGTTCCCAGAGATGCTTAGCACTTGTTGGCCCTTTTGCCTTCACTCTGCGGTCCAGCTCACCCCAAACCATCTCGATTGGGTTCAGGTCCGGTGACTGTGGAGGCCAGGTCATCTGGTGCAGCACCCCATCACTCTCCTTCATGGTCAAATAGCCCTTACACAGCCTGGAGGTGTGTTTGGGGTCATTGTCCTGTTGAAAAATAAATGATGGTCCAACTAAATGCAAACCGGATGGAATAGCATGCCGCTGCAAGATGCTGTGGTAGCCATGCTGGTTCAGTATGCCTTCAATTTTGAATAAATCCCCAACAGTGTCACCAGCAAAGCCCCCCCCCCCCCCACACCATCACACCTCCTCCTCCATGCTTCACGGTGGGAACCAGGCATGTAGAGTCCATCCGTTCACCTTTTCTGCATCGCACAAAGACACAGTGGTTGGAACCAAAGATCTAAAATTTGGACTCATCAGACCAAAGCACAGATTTCCACTGGTCTTATGTCCATTCCTTGTGTTCTTTAGCCCAAACAAGTCTCATCTGCTTGTTGCCTGTCCTTAGCAGTGGTTTCCTATCAGATCTTCTACCATGAAGGCCTGATTCACACAGTCTCCTCTTAACAGTTGCTCTAGAGATGTGTCTGCTGCTAGAACTCTGGGTGGCATTGACCTGGTCTCTAATCTGAGCTGCTGTTAACCTGCGATTTCTGAGGCTGGTGACTCGGATGAGCCAGTTTCTTTGTAGCGCTTGATGGTTTTTGTGACTGCACTTGGGGACACTTTCAAAGTTTTCCCAATTTTTCGGACTTACTGACCTTCATTTCTTAAAGTAATGATGGCCACTCGTTTTTCTTTACTTAGCTGCTTTTTTCTTGCCATAATACAAATTCTAACAGTCTATTCAGTAGGACTATCAGCTGTGTATCCACCTGACTTCTCCACAACGCAACTGATGGTCCCAACCCCATTTATAAGGCAAGAAATCCCACTTATTAAACCTGACAGGGCACACCTGTGAAGTGAAGACCATTTCAGGTGACTACCTCTTGAAGCTCATCAAGAGAATGCCAAGAGTGTGCAAAGCAGTAATCAAAGCAAAAGGCGGCTACTGTGAAGAACCTAGAATATGACATATTTTCAGTTGTTTCACACTTGTTTGTTATGTATATAATTCCACATGTGTTAATTCATAGTTTTGATGCATTCAGTGTGAATCTACAATTTTCATAGTCATGAAAATAAAGAAAACTCTTTGAATGAGAAGGTGTGTCCAAACTTTTGGTCTGTACTATATATATATATATATATATATATCCAAGTTCACAGCAATTTGTTGCAGTATAGACAAGGTGGCAGTAGTTGGCAAGTAACTATCAAAGAAGCTTCGAGGCAGATGCTAAAAAGATAGTGTCCACTGACCTACATTTGATGACCCTTGGCCAATACTTCAAGGAGCACAGAATCCCTAGGGGGATTCGTTCACAACTCAAACCGAATCTTTTTCCTGTTGAATCCATCTTTGCACAGAGATTTACTCAAATTTCTAATAAATATGCGTATGACATTATTCTTCTAAATTTGGAATATTTGCAACAAGAACTGGCTGACAGTAAATTACGGCAAAATCAGACCAAGGTTGCTCTGGAAACTATGTTGGGGCCGGATGAGTTTAAAAAGTATAATGACAACTGTATGGAGCATTTATCCAAATTTATTAAGAATCAGGAGTCCACAAAGAGGAAGAAATGGCAGCGGGACGCCGACGATTATGCCAAAGGAAAAATTTACACATGGCAAAATGATATACCTAAGAGACAGTTCCTTCCACACCGTCCGAACAACACTAAACAACATTAGTCGGGACAATCTGGGTCAACGGCCACCAATAATCCTGTGTCCACCAAGTCTTTTTTAGAGATGGGCCCTGGGACAGTCAGAGAACCAGACGGGGTGGCAGAAGACACCACAGATGGCGGAAACACCAAATCCCCAAAGTTGACCAAGCCTATGGCATTGCGCAGGAAGGGGAACCAGGCCCTATGATGAATAGTAATATTTCTACTGTGGTAAATATTTCTTCTGTACCTTTGTCTGATGTGCAAATCAAAGTACTGTCCAAGGGCCTTTCATTCTGTCCCTCCACCAAGGTTGACTGGTTCCATTTGGAGGTCGACCTGCAGCGCCTATATAGGAACATCGAACTTAAGGTATGGTTTGCAGGTCGCCCTCCAATGGACCAGTCGACTGTAGGAATTGTTGATACTGAATTGAGACTCAAATCTTTTGGGCTTTGTAACAAAAGTGATTTTTCTCCACACAATAATTCCTCTGCATTGGATACATTTAGGAAGGCTGTTTCAATTGATATAGCCTCATACGTGATAAGGTCACCAACACGCCCCTTAGACATCCTAACATGACTTCTTCTGAGATTGTCACTTTGGAGGGTCTGTGCCATGACAGCAGCCTCACCATCAAACCGGCTGATAAGGGTGGTGCGGTTGTTGTCATGGACACCCCCAAATACATTCAGGAAATTAGGAGACAATTGGGGGATTCGAGTGTTTATAGGGTATTGACTGGTGATCCAAGGTTTGATATAGTTAGACGGATCAAGAGGGTCCTGGATACAGCAATGGGTCAGGACATCATTGATAGTGAGCTCCATTCTTTTTTAATTGTATCACAGCCACGTACACCAGTCATATACGTCCTTCCTTCACAAATCACTGATGGATCCGCCTGGTCGCCCCATTGTTGCGGGCACCGGATCCATCTTTTCCAACATTTCCATTTTCCTAGATCGGGTACTTCGACACTATGCTGTTAGCGCCAGGTCCTATATCAGGGACACTGGTGATTTTTTGGATAAGATCTCTGACATGGTGCTGCCAGATGGTTGTCTCCTGGCATCTTTTGATGTCACGAGCCTTTATACCTCCATTGACCATGATAGGGGGGTGGCTGCGGTCCGGAGACAGCTCTCTGGCAGCAACTATTCTCTAGTTTGTCAGGATTTCATTATTCACCTTCTGGAGTTGGTTCTGAGAAACAATTACTTTCTATTTATGAGTAGTTTTTATCTCCAGTTACGAGGGACCGCCATGGGGTCGAATGTGGCACTCACTTATGCCAATGTCTTCATGGCGGCCCTCGAGGAGGACCTTGTCTATGTGTCCCACCACTTCAGCCATGTGCTGGGGTGGTGGCGATACATAGACGACGTCTTCCTCATCTGGCATGGTGACTTTCTTTCTCTTGAAAGCTTTCATGATTTTTTGAACCATATGGACCCGGACATCAGTTTTACTCTTGTGCACTCTACCTCCCATGTCCAATTTCTCGATATGACAGTTACGATAGTGGGTGACCGACTTTCTACGGATATCTTTACTAAGCCCACTGATTGTAATACATTGCTGCATTATGGCAGCTGTCACCCAAGGTCTATTATCAACTCTGTTCCCTACAGTCAACTACTTAGGGTTAAGAGGGTGGTCCAGGATCCTGACGTACTCCCGACTCGTTTCTCTCAGATGATACACAAGTTTAGGGTGCGTGGTTACCCTGCTCGGGTGATTAATAAACACCTCATCAAGGTGAAGGATCCACAACGGGCATCACCAGATGATACACATGATAAGGTTGAGAGGATACCTTTTATATCAACGTATTCGGAACAAAGTGTCCAGATTGCTCGTATTGTCCGTAAACACTGGGCAATACTTAAGAGCAATTTCCCTAATGTCATGCCTTTGTCAGTGCCACCTTTGCTGTCTTACAGGCGCTCTGCCAATTTTCGGGATAAGTTGGTCCGAGCGGACGTTCCTGGTAAGACTTTGACACAGTCTCATATTGGCTCTCGTAGGACAGGTTCCTATCCCTGCCTTGGCTGCGTTAATTGTGCCTACATGACTAAGGGGGAGAGGTTCACCCATCCGGTTACGGGGACCCAGTATGAGATTGGTCATTTCTTGACATGTAACAGCTCTTTTGTGATCTACGTGCTTTCCTGTCCTTGCGGTCTTCTCTATGTAGGGGAGACCACTTGTGACATGAAGGCACGTTTGAACAATCACCGGTTCTCCATCAGACAAAAAAGAAAAGATCTGCCCGTCCCTAAACATTTTGTTGAGGCCAATCATAAGGAGAAGGATCTAAAATTTATGTTAGTGGACCATATCACTCTGTCTAGAAGGGGAGGAGACAGGACATTGGCTCTCAAACAACGTGAGCTGAGATGGATCCATCGTCTTAACACACTGAGACCTCATGGTCTCAACGTCGATTTTAAGTGGAGTGTGGTATAGGAATGTGGCTTGTTGCTGTGCTCTCCTGTTCCTCTCTGAGTTATGCCCTGGTGTATGTGATTCCTGTATTGGTGTCATCAACTATATAACCAACTTGTTACATATAGATGCATAGTTCTCTGTATTATTGCTTATATACTATTTCTTTTTCTTTCTCCAGATTGTTGGTGCTCCGCTGGTGGTTTTTGTGGACGGTATGCGCCTCCTTCTGCGTCTCTATTTTGGGATTATGGTGATGGGAGAGATCCTTGGGCGTATTTACATTTGTTATGTTATATAATATGTGGGCTAATTATAATTATATTATTTATCTGGAGTGGTGGTTTTCTACTTTTTAATTATGGACTAAGGGGTCGGTTGGTGGGTTTGGGACCTGTGGCATGGACGTGTCTCGGATCCCATGCCCTCAATGGACCTGGGGTTGCTTGCCGTGAGAACGACATGACCCTTTGGTCCCCATCCTATTGTCCCATTGTATGAGTATGGCACTGGTTATGAACCTTTTTCCCTTGCTGATATACTCTAACAAGCCACGTTCACTCCGTCTCTTGTAATACTTATACAGTGATCCGATGGGGAACCTTGTGGTTTCCCGTTACCCACACATTTCTACATATTTTTACATATTCTTATGTTGCGGTGCCAGCTATGTTTCTCTCCCCTCGCCTACATTTTCCCTCTTCTCCTGCCGATCCCTGTGCTCCGGTGCCCGTATCTGTCACAGGTTTGGGGCGGACCTCGGCGCACGTGAGCTGGGCTGTTGTTACCGTGTCGGCAATGTTTACATTGTTGCCTGGTGACGCATACCCGGCCTCGTGGGCGTGGTTCTACCCGACGCGCCCCTCAGATGGGTCACGGGTTGATCGCTCTGGTCATGTGGATATACATTTCCATGGTGACGACTCCTGGCTCCTTTCTTGGGGCGCTTTTCTTGTGACGTAGCATGGACTCTGGGCATGCGTGGTTTTGCGGTGAGGACGCAGACTTTTGGCGCTCCTGTCCTGATACCCCGGCGTGAGTTGTTTTTAACCTTAATGAATTTTCTTTATGTACACAGGTGACATGACACTTTTATTGATGGATATGATATTGATCAATTAAATTCACTTCTATGTTATCACGATGATTAATGTGTTTGGACACTGTGTTGTAACATGATGAATACTATGTTATGATAATCTACTGGTTATATGAAGCACATGAATTTCTATGCACTATATAATGTACTATATATGTTATCACATTCAGTATTGAATAATTGTTACTTTCATTGTTTGCATTGGATTGTGGGTATATATACCCTTGTATGACACCTGGCTATATGCTTGAGAAAGACCGCATCGAGACGGTTGAAACGTTGCACAGAGGGGAATAAAGGATCCACTTTTTATTTTCTATTGGAGTGCTGCCTCATCTTTGGATACTCTACTTGTTTATAGCCGTCTAAGCCTGCGGCTGTGAGGATTTGCACCCACCATTTTTTGGTCTCGTGCTGCTGTGTTTCTTCTTTTGGTTTCTTTCTATATATATATATATATATAGACTGTGTAGAATCAGGGCAGCACACCTAGTAACGAACCGATGGGTGCCAGCGGTGTAAACACCTTACCAAGGTGTATGATATAAAACAAGGAAGGACACCGCAGAGTATCTCATATATAAATGAGAAAAATACATTGTGTCTGGAAAACCGTATAGTCAATCCAGATATTCATATAAAACACATCCAATATTGTGATTTATCAGAAAACATGATATAATTTACAAATGGTAATCAACATGTGTTATACTCATCACCTGTGAAAGTATAAGTCTGGGCAGGACCGACAAGGAATCAGGTGGGCTCAATGGCTGGCGGATACACTATTGCGGCATCACCGCATGAATACGGCGTCCCGGAACTGAAGCTGCGCATGTCCATGATGTCACTTCCGGGATAATCACATGATCCCTTGCTAGAAAATGAAACTGTGTCTGCGCATGTCCGTGAGGTCATCCCCAGAGTAATCACATGATCTCGTACAAAGACATCACATGATCCCCTACGGAGGCGTCACCCGACAGGCCGCATAGTAGTCTATTGTAGTAAATCATCTAATGTAGAAGCAAGCGTATTAGATCAATATACATAAGAAGTATAGGCTATTAAGTCAGGATGCGACACCCCGGGTAAAATATCGGGTGACGTGCTATCTTGCGATGCACTGTCATCCGAAAATTGTGAGAAGAGAAGGGGGAGAGCAGCGGCAGCTGTTATCCTCCCATCTCTCTCATTATGTGATAACCCTATCAGGTGAGAAACATCCTATATAGCCATAAAGTAGCGCTTGCAAACATATGTTTGAAAACACAAAATCTAGTAGATATGCAGCTGTCACGGGATGAGTCGTGCATTTTCTAGAGTATCCACCCTCCTGGTGAGCGAACCCTGTCATCCGTGGGTCCTATAAGTGATAGGAAATAAAAAAATACATTTTCCAAATGAATTTAATAAAAAAAGGACAAATTTTTCAATATATGGATCGACAAGGACAAGACAGTCGGAAATCATATGAATAACCATGGTTTATATTCGACATTCAAACCCCCGGGTTTAACCGTTTGTAGTTTAAAAATCCATTCGGATTCACGCTTTTTTAGCATTTTTATGCGGTTTCCGCCAGTTCGCGGTAATAGGACATGATCAAGGATCATAAATTTTAAGTCACCTTCAGCATGGCCCATATCCACAAAATGATGCGAGACAGGAAGATCCTTTCGTTTCTTACGTATCGAGAAACGGTGTTGATTAAAGCGGGACTTGAAATCACAAGTGGTTTCGCCCACATACAATAACTTACATGGGCACCACAAGACATAAATTAGGAAACTTGAATCACAGGTCAAATAAAATTTGATGGGATAAATAGCCCCTGTGGGGGATGAGTGAAGTCACGCCCCTTCACCATGTATTTACAGTTTACGCAGTGAAGGCACGGGTAACTGTCATGGAACCATGAACCAGACGTACAACAAGAGATAAGTGGAAATAAGAAGGCTTTATTGAAAATCAAGCTGTAAGCAAAAGTCCAAACGGATGGCTAAACCGAAGCAGGGTCTTGCGTAGACAGAGGTCAGGAACCAGGAGGGTAGTCAGACGAAGCCTGGATCAGGAACCAGCAGGGTAGTCAGACGAAGCCAGGATCAGGAACCAACGGGGTAGTCAGACGAGGCCAGGATCAGGAACCAGAAGCAGCAGCAGTCTTAGAAGCATGTGAACACAGGAGGACCAAGCAAGGAACTGAAGCCACAGACCTCCTATATATATGAGCTAGGCATCCAGCACCTCCCAGTGGGAAGGAGAAGCCGCAGGGTGGGAGGCTACAAGAAACCCAGAAACCGAGATGGCCGCCAGCACATGTCAAACGAAGGAGAACAGTAAGAAGGTAAGACCATGACAGTACCTCCCCCTCAAGGGCCCCTCCTCCGCGGAGTAAGGAACGGTTTCTGAGGGAAGCGTGCGTGGAAGGCTCGGAGCAAAGCAGGAGCATGGACATCTGCGGAGGGAACCCAGGAACGCTCCTCTGGACCATAACCACGCCAATGGACCAAAAACTGCAACCGACCGCGGACCAGGCGTGAGTCCAGGATATTGCTCACCTCATATTCCTCACGATTGCCCACTTGGACCGGACGGGGCCGAGGAACCGAGGAAGTGAAACGATTACACACCAATGGCTTCAACAGGGAGACATAAAACACGTTGGAGATCCGCATGCCAGGAGGAAGCGCAAGGGCATAGGCTACCGGGTTTACCCTGCGAAGCACTCAAAAGGGACCAACAAAGCGAGGCGCCAGCTTGGGAGTGGGCACTCGAAGGTTGAGGTTGCGGGTGGACAACCATACACGGTCTCCGACCTGGTAGGAAGGAGCGGGCGCTCGTCTGCGATCAGCCTGGAGTCTCTGGCGCTGCGCAGAGACCTCAAGGGACCTCTGGATCTGTACCCAAGAAGCACGTAGGACGGAAAGGTGATCCTCCACAGCCGGAATATCCTGGGGAGAGAATACCTCCGGTAACACGGCAGGTTGGAACCCATAATTGGCCATGAAGGGAGACGTCCCAGAGGAAGAGTTCACCGCCGTGTTCCTGGCAAACTCAGCCCAAGGCAGGAGGTCAACCCAATTGTCTTGGTGATCGGAGACATAGCAACGAAGGAATTGCTCCAAGGCCTGATTGGATCGTTCTGCGGCCCCATTGGACTGAGGGTGGTAGGCCGAGGAGAAAGAGAGATGAATCCCCAACTGGGAGCAAAAGGCGCGCCAGAACCTGGACACAAACTGACTCCCCCGATCCGACACAATCTCCTTGGGCAAACCGTGCAACCGGAAGACCTCCCTAGCGAAAATCGTGGCCAACTCTTGTGCAGAGGGTAACTTCTTGAGAGGAACACAGTGGCACATTTTGGAAAACCGATCCACAATCATGAGAATGACCGTATGGCCTCGGGATGCAGGGAGGTCCACAATGAAATCCATCCCCAGGTGTGACCATGGGCGCTCCCCGGTGGCTATGGGTTGCAAAAGGCCCAACGGAAGGTGCCGAGGGGACTTACTCTGGGCACAAACGGAGCATGCCGCTACATATGCGGCGATGTCGGAACGTAGAGAAGGCCACCAGAACAGACGTGAAACAGCCCAGGACAGCTGATTCTTTCCAGGATGCCCCGCGGCCTTGGAGTTATGGTAGGTTCGCAACAACCGAGTGCGCAACTCCTCAGGCACAAAACACCTGCCGTTGGGTCTCCCAGAGGGAGCACCAGATTGAGCCGCCAAAATCTGCTCACCCAGGGGAGAGGTCAGGCTAGTGCGAATGGCGGCCAGGATCTGATTCGGAGGTATGACCGAAGTCGGAATCGACTCCTCCCCGGACAGCTCGGAGTACTGCCGTGATAAGGCATCCGCTCTGATGTTCTTGGAACCGGGTAGGTAGGAGACCACGTAATTAAAACGTGACAAGAACAGAGCCCATCTGGCCTGACGTGGTGTCAATCTCTTGGCCTCAGAAAGGTAGGTCAGATTCTTGTGGTCCGTCAGGATGAGAACCGGAACCACCGAACCCTCGAGCAAGTGCCTCCATTCTTTAAGGGCCTGCACGATGGCCAATAACTCCCTGTCACCAATCTGATAGTTGCACTCCGCGGAAGACAGTTTCCGGGAGTAAAACCCACAAGGAAGCAGAGGACCCTCTGGTGTTCTACGCTGAGACAGAAGGGCGCCTACTCCCGTCTCAGACGCGTCCACCTCGAGGACAAAGGGCAACCCAGGGTTGGGATGCGACAGAATCGGAGCCGACACAAAGGCGGACTTTAGAGCCTCAAAAGCTCGGATGGCCTCGAGCGGCCAGACCTGGAAATTACTGCCCTTCCTGGTCAGATCCGTGAGAGGCTTGGCTAGCATAGAAAAGTCCCTGATGAACTTCCGATAATAATTGGCGAAGCCCAAAAAGCGCTGCAGGGCACGGAGACCACTGGGCTGGGGCCACTGTAAGACAGCCGAAACCTTCTCAGGATCCATGGAGAACCCCTCAGCGGAAATGATGTAACCTAAGAAGGTTACCTGGGATCGGTGAAATTCGCATTTCTCAAGCTTACCGAACAGCCTGTTCTCTCGTAACCGTTGCAACACTCGTCTGACATCCATAATGTGGGCCTCCATGGATTCAGAATATACCAAGATGTCATCCAAATAGACCACCACACACTGCTGCAACAGGTCACGGAAAACATCGTTGATGAATTCCTGGAAGACTGCGGGCGCATTGCACAACCCAAAGGGCATAACCAAGGATTCATAATGACCGGTCCTGGTGTTAAACGCGGTCTTCCACTCATCGCCCGCCTTGATCCTTACCAGGTTATATGCCGCCCTCAGGTCGAGTTTGGTAAAGACCGTGGCCCCTTTGAGGCGATCGAACAGCTCGGAAATCAAGGGTATCGGGTAAGCGTTCTTGATCGTGATGCGATTGAGACCCCTGTAATCGATGCAAGGCCTCAACTCACCGCCCTTCTTTTTCACAAAGAAAAATCCAGCCCCTGCCGGGGACGAGGATTTGCGAATGTGTCCGCGTGAAAGCGCCTCCCTCACGTACTCCTCCATGGCCTCATTCTTCGCTACCGACAGTGGATAGACTTTGCCACGAGGAGGAACGGCACCAGATTGTAACTCTATGGCACAATCGTATGGGCGGTGCGGAGGTAGGGCAACCGCGCGCACCTTATCGAATACATCCCGGTACTCTTCGTATTCAGGAGGCAACAGAGAGTCCGAGGAAGTACACAGCAACTTGACAGGCCCATGGATGCAACTATCCCCACACTGCGGTGACCACGAGAGGATCTCGGCCGATCTCCAATCGAAAGTCGGATTATGCTTCTGGAGCCAGGGGTACCCCAAGACCACCGAGTAGTGTGGAGACGAAATCACCTGGAGACAGACCGACTCTCTGTGAACGGCACCAATGGCTATCCCCACTGGAAGGGTCTCATGAGTCACGTGTGGCGGCAGAAGGGGTCTGCCGTCTATCGCCTCAAGAGCCAGTGGGGAACCTCGAGGCTGCAGAGGAATGGAATTGGCGGCAGCGAACACACTATCAATGAACAAACCACCAGCACCAGAGTCCACCAACGCCTGGGTCGTCACCGAGCCCCCGACCCAGGAGAGGACAACAGTGATCAGTGGTTTGTCAACACGGGAAACCGGGGACGAGGAGACTCCACCCAAGATCTGCCCCCGACAGGATCTCAGGTGCGAGCGTTTCCCGGACGGTTCGGACATGCCAACCGAAAATGCCCACCGAGACCACAGTACATGCATCGGCCCTCGCGTCTCCGGAGTACCCTCTCCCCCTCGGACAGGCGAGCAAACCCCAGCTGCATGGGTTCACCCCCAGACAAGTCATCCCCAGGAGGCGTGGGAGGAGAGGGAGGCACGGGTGGGACAGCAAACGTAGGCGCCAATCTGTTAGAAGGACCTCCGCAGGCTCTCCTTAAAGGAAGGTCTCTCCCTGAGTCTGGTGTCAATCAAAATCAGGAAAGAAATAAGAGACTCGAGCTCCACTGGTAGGTCCTTAGCTGCAACCTCATCCTTCAAGGCATCCGAGAGACCATGAGAGAAAGCAGCGACCAGAGCCTCATTATTCCAGCCCACCTCTGCTGCCAGGGTACGAAACTCAATGGCGTATTCAGCTACGGATCGTGAACCCTGTCTGATGGACATAAGGAGCTTCGCAGCAGAGGCAGCACGAGCCGGCACATCGAATACCTTCCGAAGAGAAGCAACAAAACCGGAAAACTCGGCAACCACCGGATTGTTGTTCTCCCATAAAGGGCTGGCCCAGGCCAAGGCCTTGTCCGAGAGCAGCGAGATCAAGAAGCCCACCTTTGATCTCTCAGTAGGAAAGGCATGTGGCAGCAACTCGAAATAAATGCCCACCTGGTTAAGGAAACCTCGGCACTGAGTTGGCTCTCCCCCAAAGCGCTGTGGAAGGGGGGCAGAACCGGTCATACCCCGAGACACCGCAGGCGCAGCAACAGGTGTCGGGGTAGACTCTGGCGCAACAACCGGAGCGGCAGTAGGAGCGGGCCCAGGAGCGACAACCGACCCATCGGCAACGGAAGCGAAATGAGCCGTGCGTTCAAGCAGGGTTAGCAACGCCACAGCGAACCGACCCAACAGGTGATCCTGCTGATCAAGTCTGGCAACCAGCGTAGGTAGCGAGGATGGCCCTGTACCGTCAGAATTCATGGCTTGGTCCTAATGTCATGGAACCATGAACCAGACGTACAACAAGAGATAAGTGGAAATAAGAAGGCTTTATTGAAAATCAAGCTGTAAGCAAAAGTCCAAACGGATGGCTAAACCGAAGCAGGGTCTTGCGTAGACAGAGGTCAGGAACCAGGAGGGTAGTCAGACGAAGCCTGGATCAGGAACCAGCAGGGTAGTCAGACGAAGCCAGGATCAGGAACCAACGGGGTAGTCAGACGAGGCCAGGATCAGGAACCAGAAGCAGCAGCAGTCTTAGAAGCATGTGAACACAGGAGGACCAAGCAAGGAACTGAAGCCACAGACCTCCTATATATATGAGCTAGGCATCCAGCTCCTCCCAGTGGGAAGGAGAAGCCGCAGGGTGGGAGGCTACAAGAAACCCAGAAACCAAGATGGCCGCCAGCACATGCAA
>NW_025334434.1:0-165721 GCF_014858855.1 Bufo gargarizans
ACTGCACAGTACCACTTCTCCTGTCCTGTATACTGGGTGTAATCCAGTATCTGCTCTTATTCTGTATATATACACTGCACAGTACCACTTCTCCTGTCCTGTACTGGGTGTAATCCTCAGTGTGCAGGAGCCACTGGTCGGGTGTGGTTGTGTGGAGGAGCTCCTGCTAATTGCTGCAGACTTCCAGGGATTTTTCCATCTATCCCAGCCCAGGCCCTGCCTCTCTCTCCCCAGGGAGCTGGTAGGGTTCTGGGCTATGAAGCGACCAAGACCCAGGATCCTGCTTCCCGGGGTAGGCCGGCGGGAGGTAGGGGAGGTGAGCTACCGGCCTCAGTTCCATCTTCCGCCCCGGGGGTCAGAAGATCCAGCAGGAGTCGTGGTGCAGCGGCCCCTGCAGCCCCCGGAGGTGAAGCCGTGTCCATCGCCGGCGGTTCCAGGAGGGCGGACAGTAGCCCTCCAAGAGGTACGCGGAGTGCTCCTGGGGATGGGCCGGTTCCGGTTGAGGCTGACTGGGGCAACATGAAGCCCCGGGAACTAATCGCCGTTTACAGCTCCCGGATCGCGGCCTACCTCCAGGAGTTCGAGGAGGAGAATAGGACCCTCAAGAAGGTGAGGGAGCAACTAAGGCTTGAGAGGGGGAAGGTGGACAAAGCGGCCAGAAAAACAGCCGGAAATAACAAGAAAATAAAAGGCTTAAAAGAATTGTTAAAGAGCTGCAGGAAAGAATGGGGGCCATTCTGGAGAACAGTGGCCCCTTTAAGGAGAAGCTCATGAATCAAAGGTTTAATGAAATGGCTGGAAACCAGAAACAGCAAGAAGATGACTCCTGTGAGGAGGAAGAGTCGGACATGGGGGGGCAACCTGCGGAAACTGGCATCACCGCAGAGCAGGTGTGCCTGCCCCCCACTAGTTCGATGAGAAATAGACTTCAGTGAGAGCAGCGGAGTTGGGGGGCAGCTTATGGCCGAGATACGCCACCTGGAGTCCCCCAAAATTCGTGAGGACATTTGCTTTGGTGAATTACCGGAATGAGCCAATGGAAAGAAAGAAAAAAGACATTAAAGCCAGAGGTGAGGTATGTCTATGTGACCCACCCTGCGTGCCCGGGCCAGCTGAAAAGCCAGCTCAGGGCACGAACCCCACCATCCTCCCTGGCCCGGTCTCTGCTGTGGGACCGGTGCGTAGGAGTGGGGAGACAAGTGGCAAAGATGGCGCAGGACGCCGTCCCTGTTTGCGGTAACAGGGGCGGTGAGGAAAGCAGGAGGGGCCAGACAGGAAGGCTCCCGGGGCGAGTGGCGAGGGGGGCATGGTTGGTGGTCGGGTGGCTCCGCCCACCTCTGCTGGGGCACTGGACAAGTGCCGGTGGAGGTGCGGCGGGGCGATGTGGCTGCCACTGCCCCCCTTGCAGAGGTCGTTGCCGGGATCCCTGTCCTGGGGTCTGCGTCCTCTGCCCCGGTCTGCTTCGCCGCTCCCGTGCGCCCTGCAGTCCCCCCTGCCGGTTTTGGCATGGCGGGGGGACGGGGGTCGGGGTGGTGGGGTGGCTGTGGGTGGAGGGGGTGGCGCGGGTACAGCGGTGTCCCGATCCGGAGTTGCAGGGGGGGGTGCGAGGTGGCTGCCTCCGCCCCCCAAGTTGTGTGCCCAAGTCCTTGCCGGGGTTCCAGTCTCCTCTGCCCCGGTCTGCTCCGCTTCGTCCCTTCCGCTGGTATTGTCGTGGCGGCGGGGAGTGGAGGCGCAGTGGGAGTGGTCAGGGTGGAGGGGTGGGGCTTCGGATACCACAAAGGGCTCAGAGCAGCGTGTCTGTAGGCAGAGAGGGAGGGGGCGGTCCTGATGCGAGTGTGGTGCGCACCGCCCCTCCCTCCTGCACTGTCCGTCAAGTGGATAAGGCCGGCGTGGCTGGGACCAGTGGTTCTACAGCCCGCCGGCCCGAAAAATCGGAAAGACTGTTAAATGTGTCCAGCAAGGAAATGATGGACAAAACGAATACGTCCTCTGGCCCAGCAGTGTGTGGGTGGAGGGGAGAGTGCGGTAGTGGCCACTGAAGAAGTGGTCACTTGTGTAAATACAGTTTTTGTTAGTGGTGTTGCCCCGGGCCCTGATGGAGGGGTGAATGTTGGAGGTCGGCCGGCCACTGTACAAGTGGCCGTTGCGCCTCATGTGCCCCTTCAGAGGGGTCTGGAGTGACACCTGCTGTAGATAGGTCTGGGGGGGGGGTGGGGGTGGGCCCGGTCCGGCTGCCCCTCCTGCGTCGTTACGCCTGGCAGAAGTTATGCTGGTGTGGTCGCCGGCGCAGGGGGGGAGGGGCGGCCCCCATTGTCCTCCCCATTACCAATGTCTGGTGACGGTAACTTGCAGCGGCAACTTCTAGAGGCTCTTAGGAGAGGGGAGAATTCCATTACAGTAGGGGGGCAGCAGGTGGATCTATCCTTCTGGATAGACAGGCATGGCCCTGCGTGCCTTCCGAGAGCAAGGCGGGGGCGAGACCACCTGGTCCTCACCCACAACCGGCCCCTGGGTCAGCCAGACGGAATGTTGTCTGTCTGAAATGGAGAGGCAATGAAGCGTGCCCTACCAGGAAGAGGGTGGCGGAGCTTCTCTTTCAGATGGGCATCAGGGCATGTGACATCTTTGCCCTGATACATCCGTATGGCACCCGGGAGTTTGATGTCAGTTTTGCCCGGCCAGAGGGTCTTGAACTTTTCTGGTCTGGGTATGAACTGGCAAAAGACCAGCCGGACTGGCAGGGGTTTTTTGTGCAAGCGATAACCCGCCAGAATGAGGTCAAGAAGGTGACCGTTCTGACCCGTAATGAGTCACTTTCTTGTGTTGACATCTTGACCTGGTTGAGCAGGTACGGGGACGTCCAGGGTCTTCCTAGCAAGAACCTGGATGAGTTTGGCATCTGGTCGGGTGCCTGGACGTTTCAGATTAAGTTGAAACATTCAGGGGGGTCGGTTTCCCACATACCGTCATCTGCTTTCCTTGGTCGGGATAGGATCATGGTGTTCTACAGGGGGCAGCCTAAGCTGTGTTACAAGTGCGGCAGCCCTTCGCACTTCAGCGCCAGCTGCCGAGTGCAGAGGTGCGCGTTGTGCGGGGGTGAAGGCCATCTAGCTGCATCTTGTGGGCAGATTAGATGCAACCTGTGTGGTGAGCTAGGGCACCCGTTCAGGTCGTTGCCCTCGCTCTGTCGCCAACGTGGCTCGTGCACGCGCAGAGGAGAGCCGGGAGGCCCCCACTGCCGAGGCGAGTGCTGGCGAAGGCGACGGGGCAGTGGGGTCGATGAAGAGAAAAGAAAGCCCGTCCCAGCAGAGACGGAGGGAGAGGCGTCAAATGGAGAGGGGGCAGGTGGAACCCCCTCCTGGGGTGATGCCTGTGCCCTCCCAAGAGAATGCCTCTCCTAGAGCTGAGACCCTGGGGATATCGAGGTGAATGAGGAACTCACGAGACTAGACCGTTCCGAGGTGACTCTGTCCTCTTGCTACGAGAGTGCAACAGAGGAGAGTGAGACAGAGTCTAAAAGAACAAGAAGGAAACGTCTGACCAAAAAAAGATCTAGCCCGGCTAGAGTGCCTGTGGAAGGCAAAGCCAGCTCCCCCCTGGACCTCTCTAATCCTGACTCTCTTCCCCTGGATCTTTCCAACCGGTACCTCACCTTGGATGAGATCTCTTCTTCCGGGGAGGAGGTTGAAGGTGGGGAGCCGGAGGGGCAAGAGAAGGAGCCTCTGGAAGGGCCCGCGCCTCCCTCTGGTGAGGATGCAAGGTCCTCGGGAGGTGGGGCGGGTCCAGACGCTGGTAATGGGAATGACAAGGGTGGTGCGAAGGGGGAGGCGGTGGTGACTAATGAGATGGACACCACTGTCTCTCTCAAAAGAGATCGTGCCACCTTAGGGGGTAGCCCCAAGAGGGGTAAGAAAAAAAAACAAGAAGGGGAAGGGAAGGAAGAAGGCCGTCTAACTTAATCACTCTGTATGGCGGCACTCACTCCGTTGACGCTGGCGACCATTAATGTCGCCAGCATTAAATCGGATGCGGCTAGGTTTGCAGCCTTTGATTTTCTCAGCCGGGTTGAAGCTGACATTTTATTTTTGCAAGAGACCAGGCTGCCAGATTTGGCGGCTGTGTATAAAGCAAAAAAGGAGTGGAGGCGTGGTCCATCATATTGGTCTCTTGCGGCTGAGCCGTATAGCGGAGTGGCGGTTCTTTTTACCGCACCAGTAGAAAGCCGACGAGTGATTGAGTTAGAAATGGGGAGGTGTTTGATTTTAGATGTCCTCATGAAGGGTCAAGAGCTTCGCCTGATAAACATCTATGGTCCCCAAACCAGGTGGGATCGGAAGCGTCTCTTTATGAGGATCAAACCTTTCCTTTTTACGAGTCGGCAGGTGGTCTTTGGCGGAGACTTTAATACAGTCACAAGGTCCCAAGACCGGGGAGGCGCCAGAAACCGGCTGGCTTATGATAGTGTATCCCTGAATAGCATAGCTAGCGAGGCTCGCCTGGTGGATGTCCACATTAGGCACACCCCAGGCCACGGTGGTTTCACTTATTATAGAGGTAGTCAGATTAGGTCTAGAATAGACAGGTTTTATTTAAAGGAGGAGACTACTTTTTCACCTTTAGAGGTGGTAGAGGTGGAATTCTCTGATCACTGTATGATTATGTTCTCTTTGAATGTTGCAGAATCCCCCCAAATGGGAAGAGGCTATTGGAAGCTAAATTCGGCCCTCCTGGAGGAAGCAGAGGTGAGACAATCCTTTAAGGACTTCCTTCAGAGTCAGGTAGAGTTGCTGGATCTTTGTGACACTAAGTCTGAGTGGTGGGAGATATTCAAAGATCGGGTGGCAAAATTCTTCCGCCAGCTCTCGAGCCTCAGGTCCCTGGACAGGTACCGCTTGTATCAGGGTCTGAGGAGGAAACTCGAACAACTGGTCTCGACTGGAGGTAGCCGAGAGGATATCTCCAGGGTGAAATCTTTGCTTAAGAGGTGCCAGTACGATAGACACACATCTTTGGTTTTTGAGAGGGATTTCGGGAAGTACCGCTCGCCCGACCCTTACAGAAACTGTAAGATGTCAGTGAAAAGTAAGTTGGTGATGGGACTGGTCGATGGTACGGGATCTCTGGATAGGTCCAGATCAGGGATCTTGGAAATCGTCAAGTCCTTCTACTCGTGCCTCTTGAGGAAGAAGGATCTGAATCGGGACAGGATTTCGGCTTTCCTGGCTGAAACCATCCCTGAGTCAAGAGTAGACCTCTCTCTTGGCGTTTTGATAGAAGAAATCAGAGAAGAGGAAGTCAGCCTGGCGATCGAAGGGCTTGCCCTAAAGAAGTCGCCAGGCCCGGATGGCTTAACATCCGAGTTTTATAAGACCTTTAAGGACTCCTTGGTTCCCCTCTTGACTAAGGTATTCAATGAGTGCCTTTCCTCGGGTGCTCTGCCGAAGTCAATGAGGAGGTCAGCTCTGATCCTTATATCAAAGGGTAAAGATCCGAGCCGTATTGAGAATTGGCGTCCCATAGCGCTTCTCAATACGGACAGAAAGATCCTGGCCAAGATACTGTTTAAACGGTTGGTGCAGTTTGCGCCCCGGCTCCTTTCGGAGACCCAACATTGCTCAGTTCCAGGCCGAAGCACGTTTAGTGCTGTGCTCGGTGTCCGAGAGGCAGTGGAGCAGAGTAGGGCGGGTAACTGGAAGGGGTACATGCTGGCTTTAGATCAGGCAAAGGCTTTTGATCGGGTTGACCACGAGTACCTCTGGGCAGTCCTTCTGAAATATGGCCTGCCGGGGGGGTTTGTCGATTGGTTAAAGATCTTGTATGCAGGGGCAGAGAGTTTCCCTCTGGTGAACGGTTGGTCTGGCAGCCCTTTTGAGGTCGGGTCTGGAGTCCGCCAGGGTTGTCCATTGAGCCCGCTCTTATACGTGTTTGCGATTGATCCTTTTATTAGGAGGATTGATCGAGGACCGTTGGCGGGAGTCAGGATGAGTCTGGAGGAGCCGGAAGCCACTCTGAGGGTGGTGGCGTATGCCGATGACGTCACTGTTTTCGTGTCCTCGGGAGGGGGGGCGGAATACGTGATGTCGGAGGTAGAACGCTACTCGGAAGTTTCCGGGTCCGTGATTAACCGGGATAAGTGTGAGAGTCTCTGGCTGGGAGGGGGTGATCCATCTTTCGGTCTCCCGGACACCCTCCCAGAGCCCCAGTCGTCAGCCAAAGTCCTAGGCGTTCAATTCGGCCATGGGGATTATCCCACCCAAAATTGGGACAGCAGGCTCACGATCGCCGCTCAGAAGGTTGACCAGTGGAAGGGTTGGTCTTTGACCCTCAGGGAAAGGGTGAACCTGATCAAGACTTACCTTCTCCCTTTGCTTATCTATTTGGCCAGTGTATGTGTCTTGCCAGAACCTCTCTGGACTCGGGTTTACAGTCTGTTCTTTCAACTGTTATGGGGGAATAGGCTGAACCTAGTCAAGAGAGAGGTGACATACCGTACGAGGAGATTAGGGGGGTTGGGTATGGTCAACCCAGTGGTGTTCCTCGTGAACACCTTTGTTAAGATCAACCTGGCAAACCTCTGGAAAGAGAGGGCTCCTCCGTGGGTAGTCTCTTGCAGGGGTTGGTTTCGGCCTTTCTTCCAGGAGTGGGAGACAGGAGGGCAAGTGAAGGATTTGCGTACACCTCACGGATATCTTCCGGCTTATGTCACCCCGATTCTGAAGGTGATCCGCCGGTGGGGTTTGGGAGTGAGGGAAATCAAGACCCAGTCAAGGAGATCCCTTGACGAGAGGGTCTTGTTGACCCACTTCCGAAAGCCCCTGGCCCTTAAGGATTGCCCAAGCCGGGATCTAGACAGGGGTTTACAGTTGTTAAATTCGGCAAGGATCCCCTTGAAGTTTTGGGACTTGGCTTGGCGCTGCTTTCACGGGAAGCTGTATGTAAGGGGCAACTTGAGGTATAGGAACTCTGATGAAAGGGGTTGTCCCCGGGAGGAGTGTGGCGACATACTGGAAAGTATGGAGCACTTCCTGCTTCAGTGTCCCTTTAATACAGAGGTATACAAACGGGTGGGCGCATCCATTGGCTGGCCTAGGCTAGCCAACCTCTCCTATGCGGAATGGGCTTATGGAGCATTCAAAGGTTTGGGAAGAAGGGACCCATGCACAGCTTTTGTAGTTAGCATAGTGGTCAGGTACTTCACATGGAACGCACGGTGTTTAGTTTCAACCCAGCAGAAAGTCCTCCCTGTGGAAGAGGTGTGTAGGAACATTCTAGGTGACCTGGCGAAGGTTCGCTCTCTTGAGTGCGAGAAGGTGGGTACGGATGGGGTCTCTTACCTCTGGAGAGGCTTCACCTTTGATGTACCTTAGCCTCAGTAGCACTTTTCCTGGTGTTGGGCTGAGGCTTTCACATTAGGTTTTTGTTTTGTATTTAAGATGAGTTTTTGAAGAAAGGTTTGCAAATGACTGAACTTGGGCCTTCGGGTGGATTTTAATATTGGTTTGTATAGATAGATATGGTTGTTATAAGATGTATATATTGTATGATAGGGTAAGTGGGGTGTAGTTAGGTTGGGTGGGATGGGGTGGGGGGGGGTTCATATTTATTTATTTTCGTGTGGGGAGGCCTGCATCCAGCCCTGGACTATGCGGACATAGGAGGACATGAGGCGAGGGGCTGGGTGTGGGTGGTGGAGGAAGGGCTGGCCTCATGGAGGGACAAGAGGCGGAGGTTGGCCCTGGGTGAAGGTGATGGGATAGATAGATTGGTAGGGTTAGTATAGGTTTGTTTTTGTTTTTTTGTTTTTTTTCTCATATATGTGTGTGTATAACAAAAAAAAAAAAAAAATACAAAAAATGGATATATAAATAAAAAAAAATAAAATAATTGATAGAGATATATGTGTGTATGTATATGTATGTGTGTATATAATTTGTACAATTTGTATAATATATATATTGTAATTTGTATAAATTTGTATATAGTCAGGGTTCAGCCGGATCGGATGTTTACGTTAGGCTAGGTTTCATTTTTTTCTTTTCAGTAGGTATGAATGAGATAGTATGCATGGAGCTGGGCCAGTAGGGTAAGTGTATATACTTGTTTTATATCTTGTTTGGAAATTTTATGGCAACATTTTTGTATTTTTGTATAAAATTAAAAAGAGTTCCTCAGTATCTGCTCTTATTCTGTATATATATATATATATATAGACACTGCACAGTACCACTTCTCCTGTATACCGGGTGTAATCCTCAGTATCTGCTCTTACTCTGTATATATATACACTGCACAGTACCACTTCTCCTGTCCTGTATACTGGGTGTAATCCTCAGTGTGCAGGAGCCACTGGTCGGGTGTGGTTGTGTCTGGAGGAGCTCCTGCTGATTGCAATTAGACTTCCAGGGATTTTTCCATCTATCCCAGCCCAGGCCCTGCCTCTCTCTCCCCAGGGAGGTGGTGGGGTCCTGGGCTATGAAGCGACTCAAGACCCAGGATCCTGCTTCCCGGGGTAGGCCGGCGGGAGGTAGGGGAGGTGAGCTACCGGCCTCAGTTCCATCTTCCGCCCCGGGTGTCAGAAGATCCAGCAGGAGTCGTGGTGCAGCGGCCCCTGCAGCCCCCGGAGGTGAAGCCGTGTCCATCGCCGGCGGTTCCAGGAGGGCGGACAGTAGCCCTCCAAGAGGTACGCGGAGTGCTCCTGGGGATGGGCTGGTTCCGGTTGAGGCTGATTGGGGCAACATGAAGCCCCGGGAACTAATCGCCGTTTACAGCTCCCGGATCGCGGCCTACCTCCAGGAGTTCGAGGAGGAGAATAGGACCCTCAGGATGGTGAGGGAGAAACTAAGGCTTGAGAGGGGGAAGGTGGACAAAGCAGCCAGAAAAAACAGGCCGGAAATATCAAGAAAAGTAAAAGGCTTAAAAGAAATTGTTAAAGAGCTGCAGGACAGAATGGGGGCCATTCTGGAGAACAGTGGCCCCTTTAAGGAGAAGCTCATGAACGACAAAAGGTTCAATGAAATGGCTGGAAGCCGTGAGCAGCAAGAATATGACTCCTCTAGTGAGGAGGAAGAGTCGGACATGGGGGGGCAACCTGCGGAAACTGGCATCACCGCAGAGCAGGTGTGCCTGCCCCCCACTAGTTCCGATGAGGAAATAGACTTCAGTGAGAGCAGCGGAGTTGGGGGGCAGCTTATGGCCGAGATACGCCACCTGGAGTCCCCCAAAATTCGTGAGGACATTTGTTTTGGTGATGAATTACCGGAAGATGAGCCAATAGGAAAGAAGAGAAAGGCAAAGACATTAAATCCAGAGGTGAGGTATGTCTATGTGACCCACCCTGCGTGCCCGGGGCCGGCTGCAAAGCCAGCTCAGGGCACGAACCCCACCATCCTCCCTGGCCCGGTCTCTGCTGTGGGACCGGTGCGTAGGAGTGGGGAGAAAGATGTGGTAAAGATGGCGCAGGACGCCGTCCCTGTTTGCGGTAACAGGGGCGGTGAGGAGAAGCAGGAGGGGCCAGACAGGAAGGCTCCCGGGGTGAGTGGCGGGGGGGGCATGGTCGGTGGTCGGGTGGCTCCGCCCGCCTCTGCTGGGGCACTGGACAGGTGCCGGGTGGAGGTGCGGCGGGGCGATGTGGCTGCCACTGCCCCCCTTGCGGAGGTCGTTGCCGGGATCCCTGTCCTGGGGTCTGCGTCCTCTGCCCCGGTCTGCTTTGCCGCTCCCG
This sequence comes from Bufo gargarizans, assembly GCF_014858855.1. Lineage (NCBI taxonomy): Eukaryota > Metazoa > Chordata > Amphibia > Anura > Bufonidae > Bufo > Bufo gargarizans. The sequence goes on from NW_025334434.1 coordinate 9,719, forward strand.
TGCGCCCTGCAGTCCCCCCTGTCGGTTTTGGCATGGCAGTGGGGGACGGGGGTCCGGGGGTGGTGGGGATGGCTGTGGGTGGAGAGGGTGTGGCTGCGGGTACAGCGGTGTCCCAATCCGGAGTTGCAGGGGGGGGGTGCGAGGTGGCTGCCTCCGCCCCTCCCAAGTTGTATGCCCGGGTCCTTGCCGGGGTTCCGGTCTCCTCTGCCCCGGTCTGCTCCGCTTCGGTCCCTTCCGCTGGTATTGTCGTGACGGCGGGAAGTGGAGGCGCAGTGGGAGTGGTCAGGGGTGGAGGGGGTGGGGCTTCGGATATCCACAAAGGGGCTCAGAGCAGCGTGTGTGTAGGCAGAGAGGGAGGGGGCGGTCCTGGTGCGAGTGTGGTGCGCACCGCCCCTCCCTACTGCACTGTCCGTCAAGTGGATAAGGCCGGCGTGGCTGGGACCAGTGGTTCTACAGCCCGCCGGCCTGAAAAATCTGGAAAGACTGTTAAAAATGTGTCCAGCAAGGAAATGATGGACAAAACAAACAAAGTGACCTCTGTCCCCTCTGGCCCAGCAGTGTGTGTGGGTGGAGGGGAGAGTGCGGTAGTGGCCACTGAAGAAGTGGTCACTTGTGTAAATACAGTTTTTGTTAGTGGTGTTGCCCCGGGCCCTGATGGAGGGGTGAATGTTGGAGGTCGGCCGGCCACTGTACAAGTGGCCGGTGCGCCTCATGTGGCCCCTTCAGAGGGGTCTGGAGTGACACCTGCTGTAGATAGGTCTGGAGGGGGTGGGGGTGGGCCCGGTCCGGCTGCCCCTCCTGCGTCGGTTACGCCTGGCAGAAGTTATGCTGGTGTGGTCGCCGGCGCAGGGGGGGAGGGGCGGTCCCCATTGTCCTCCCCATTACCAATGTCTGGTGACGGTAACTTGCAGCGGCAACTTCTAGAGGCTCTTAGGAGAGGGGAGAATTCCATTACAGTAGGGGGGCAGCAGGTGGATCTATCCTTCTGGATAGACAGGCATGGCCTGCGTGCCTTCCGAGAGCAAGGCGGGGGCGAGACCACCTGGTCCTCACCCACAACCGGCCCTGGGTCAGCCAGACGGAATGTTGTCTGTCTGAAATGGAGAGGCAATGAAGCGTGCCCTACCAGGAAGAGGGTGGCGGAGCTTCTCTTTCAGATGGGCATCAGGGCATGTGACATCTTTGCCCTGATACATCCGTATGGCACCCGGGAGTTTGATGTCAGTTTTGCCCGGCCAGAGGGTCTTGAACTTTTCTGGTCTGGGTATCAACTGGCAAAAGACCAGCCGGACTGGCAGGGGTTTTTTGTGCAAGCGATAACCCGCCAGAATGAGGTCAAGAAGGTGACCGTTCTGACCCGTAATGAGTCACTTTCTTGTGTTGACATCTTGACCTGGTTGAGCAGGTACGGGGACGTCCAGGGTCTTCCTAGCAAGAACCTGGATGAGTTTGGCATCTGGTCGGGTGCCTGGACGTTTCAGATTAAGTTGAAACATTCAGGGGGGTCGGTTTCCCACATACCGTCATCTGCTTTCCTTGGTCGGGATAGGATCATGGTGTTCTACAGGGGGCAGCCTAAGCTGTGTTACAAGTGCGGCAGCCCTTCGCACTTCAGCGCCAGCTGCCGAGTGCAGAGGTGCGCGTTGTGCGGGGGTGAAGGCCATCTAGCTGCATCTTGTGGGCAGATTAGATGCAACCTGTGTGGTGAGCTAGGGCACCCGTTCAGTCGTTGCCCTCGCTCTGTCGCCAACGTGGCTCGTGCACGCGCAGAGGAGAGCCGGGAGGCCCCCACTGCCGAGGCGAGTGCTGGCGAAGGCGACAGGGCAGTGGGGTCGATGAAGAGAAAAGAAAGCCCGTCCCAGCAGAGACGGAGGGAGAGGCGTCAAATGGAGAGGGGGCAGGTGGAACCCCCTCCTGGGGTGATGCCTGTGCCCTCCCAAGAGAATGCCTCTCCTAGAGCTGAGACCCTGGGGGATATCGAGGTGAATGAGGAACTCACGAGACTAGACCGTTCCGAGGTGACTCTGTCCTCTTGCTACGAGAGTGCAACAGAGGAGAGTGAGACAGAGTCTAAAAGAACAAGAAGGAAACGTCTGACCAAAAAAAGATCTAGCCCGGCTAGAGTGCCTGTGGAAGGCAAAGCCAGCTCCCCCCTGGACCTCTCTAATCCTGACTCTCTTCCCCTGGATCTTTCCAACCGGTACCTCACCTTGGATGAGATCTCTTCTTCCGGGGAGGAGGTTGAAGGTGGGGAGCCGGAGGGGCAAGAGAAGGAGCCTCTGGAAGGGCCCGCGCCTCCCTCCGGTGAGGATGCAAGGTCCTCGGGAGGTGGGGCGGGTCCAGACGCTGGTAATGGGAATGACAAGGGTGGTGCGAAGGGGGAGGCGGTGGTGACTAATGAGATGGACACCACTGTCTCTCTCAAAAGAGATCGTGCCACCTTAGGGGGTAGCCCCAAGAGGGGTAAGAAAAAGAACAAGAAGGGGAAGGGAAGGAAGAAGGCCGTCTAACTTAATCACTCTGTATGGCGGCACTCACTCCGTTGACGCTGGCGACCATTAATGTCGCCAGTATTAAATCGGATGCGGCTAGGTTTGCAGCCTTTGATTTTCTCAGCCGGGTTGAAGCTGACATTTTATTTTTGCAAGAGACTAGGCTGCCAGATCTGGCGGCTGTGTATAAAGCAAAAAAGGAGTGGAGGTGTGGTCCATCATATTGGTCTCTTGCGGCTGAGCCGTATAGCGGAGTGGCGGTTCTTTTTACCGCACCAGTAGAAAGCCGACGAGTGATTGAGTTAGAAATGGGGAGGTGTTTGATTTTAGATGTCCTCATGAAGGGTCAAGAGCTTCGCCTGATAAACATCTATGGTCCCCAAACCAGGTGGGATCGGAAGCGTCTCTTTATGAAGATCAAACCTTTCCTTTTTACGAGTCGGCAGGTGGTCTTTGGCGGGGACTTTAATACAGTCACAAGGTCCCAAGACCGGGGAGGCGCCAGAAACCGGCTGGCTTATGATAGTGTATCCCTGAATAGCATAGCTAGCGAGGCTCGCCTGGCGGATGTCCACATTAGGCACACCCCAGGCCACGGTGGTTTCACTTATTATAGAGGTAGTCAGATTAGGTCTAGAATAGACAGGTTTTATTTAAAGGAGGAGACTACTTTTTCACCTTTAGAGGTGATAGAGGTGGAATTCTCTGATCACTGTTTGATTATGTTCTCTTTGAATGTTGCAGAATCCCCCCAAATGGGAAGAGGCTATTGGAAGCTAAATTCGGCCCTCCTGGAGGAAGCAGAGGTGAGACAATCCTTTAAGGACTTCCTTCAGAGTCAGGTAGAGTTGCTGGATCTTTGTGACACTAAGTCTGAGTGGTGGGAGATATTCAAAGATCGGGTGGCAAAATTCTTCCGCCAGCTCTCAAGCCTCAGGTCCCTGGACAGGTACCGCTTGTATCAGGGTCTGAGGAGGAAACTCGAACAACTGGTCTCGACTGGAGGTAGCCGAGAGGATATCTCCAGGGTGAAATCTTTGCTTAAGAGGTGCCAGTACGATAGACACACATCTTTGGTTTTTGAGAGGGATTTCGGGAAGTACCGCTCGCCCGACCCTTACAGAAACTGTAAGATGTCAGTGAAAAGTAAGTTGGTGACGGGACTGGTCGATGGTACGGGATCTCTGGATAGGTCCAGATCAGGGATCTTGGAAATCGTCAAGTCCTTCTACTCGTGCCTCTTGAGGAAGAAGGATCTGAATTGGGACAGGATTTCGGCTTTCCTGGCTGAAACCATCCCTGAGTCAAGAGTAGACCTCTCTCTTGGCGTTTTGATAGAAGAAATCAGAGAAGAGGAAGTCAGCCTGGCGATCGAAGGGCTTGCCCTAAAGAAGTCGCCAGGCCCGGATGGCTTAACATCCGAGTTTTATAAGACCTTTAAGGACTCCTTGGTTCCCCTCTTGACTAAGGTATTCAATGAGTGCCTTTCCTCGGGTGCTCTGCCGAGGTCAATGAGGAGGTCAGCTCTGATCCTTATATCAAAGGGTAAAGATCCGAGCCGTATTGAGAATTGGCGTCCCATAGCGCTTCTCAATACGGACAGAAAGATCCTGGCCAAGATACTGTTTAAACGGTTGGTGCAGTTTGTGCCCCGGCTCCTTTCGGAGACCCAACATTGCTCAGTTCCAGGCCGAAGCACGTTTAGTGCTGTGCTCGGTGTCCGAGAGGCAGTGGAGCAGAGTAGGGCGGGTAACTGGAAGGGGTACATGCTGGCTTTTGATCGGGTTGACCACGAGTACCTCTGGGCAGTCCTTCTGAAATATGGCCTGCCGGGGGGGTTTGTCGATTGGTTAAAGATCTTGTATGCAGGGGCAGAGAGTTTCCCTCTGGTGAACGGTTGGTCTGGCAGCCCTTTTGAGGTCGGGTCTGGAGTCCGCCAGGGTTGTCCATTGAGCCCGCTCTTATACGTGTTTGCGATTGATCCTTTTATTAGGAGGATTGATCGAGGACCGTTGGCGGGAGTCAGGATGAGTCTGGAAGAGCCGGAAGCCACTCTGAGGGTGGTGGCGTATGCCGATGACGTCACTGTTTTCGTGTCCTCGGGAGGGGAGGCGGAATACGTGATGTCGGAGGTAGAACGCTACTCGGAAGTTTCCGGGTCCGTGATTAACCAGGATAAGTGTGAGAGTCTCTGGCTGGGAGGGGGTGATCCATCTTTCGGTCTCCCGGACACCCTCCCAGAGCCCCAGTCGTCAGCCAAAGTCCTAGGCGTTCAATTCGGCCATGGGGATTATCCCACCCAAAATTGGGACAGCAGGCTCACGCTCAGAAGGTTGACCAGTGGAAGGGTTGGTCTTTGACCCTCAGGGAAAGGGTGAACCTGATCAAGACTTACCTTCTCCCTTTGCTTATCTATTTGGCCAGTGTATGTGTCTTGCCAGAACCTCTCTGGACTCGGGTTTACAGTCTGTTCTTTCAACTGTTATGGGGGAATAGGCTGAACCTAGTCAAGAGAGAGGTGACATACCGTATGAGGAGATTAGGGGGTTTGGGTATGGTCAACCCAGTGGTGTTCCTTGTGAACACCTTTGTTAAGATCAACCTGGCAAACCTCTGGAAAGAGAGGGCTCCTCCGTGGGTAGTCTCTTGCAGGGGTTGGTTTCGGCCTTTCTTCCAGGAGTGGGAGACAGGAGGGCAAGTGAAGGATTTGCGTACACCTCACGGATATCTTCCGGCTTATGTCACCCCGATTCTGAAGGTGATCCGCCGGTGGGGTTTGGGAGTGAGGGAAATCAAGACCCAGTCAAGGAGATCCCTTGACGAGAGGGTCTTGTTGACCCACTTCCGAAAGCCCCTGGCCCTTAAGGATTGCCCAAGCCGGGATCTAGACAGGGGCTTACAGTTGTTAAATTCGGCAAGGATCCCCTTGAAGTTTTGGGACTTGGCTTGGCGCTGCTTTCACGGGAAGCTGTATGTAAGGGGCAACTTGAGGTATAGGAACTCTGATGAAAGGGGTTGTCCCCGGGAGGAGTGTGGCGACATACTGGAAAGTATGGAGCACTTCCTGCTTCAGTGTCCCTTTAATACAGAGGTATACAAACGGTGGGCGCATCCATTGGCTGGCCTAGGCTAGCCAACCTCTCCTATGCGGAATGGGCTTATGGAGCATTCAAAGGTTTGGGAAGAAGGGACCCATGCACAGCTTTTGTAGTTAGCATAGTGGTCAGGTACTTCACATGGAACGCACGGTGTTTAGTTTCAACCCAGCAGAAAGTCCTCCCTGTGGAAGAGGTGTGTAGGAACATTCTAGGTGACCTGGCGAAGGTTCGCTCTCTTGAGTGCGAGAAGGTGGGTACGGATGGGGTCTCTTACCTCTGGAGAGGCTTCACCTTTGATGTACCTTAGCCTCAGTAGCACTTTTCCTGGTGTTGGGCTGAGGCTTTCACATTAGGTTTTTGTTTTGTATTTAAGATGAGTTTTTGAAGAAAGGTTTGCAAATGACTGAACTTGGGCCTTCGGGTGGATTTTAATATTGGTTTGTATAGATAGATATGGTTGTTATAAGATGTATATATTGTATGATAGGGTAAGTGGGGTGTAGTTAGGTTGGGTGGGATGGGGTGGGGGGGGGGTTCATATTTATTTATTTTTTCGTGTGGGGAGGCCTGCATCCAGCCCTGGACTATGCGGACATAGGAGGACATGAGGCGAGGGGCTGGGTGTGGGTGGTGGAGGAAGGGCTGGCCTCATGGAGGGACAAGAGGCGGAGGTTGGCCCTGGGTGAAGGTGATGGGATAGATAGATTGGTAGGGTTAGTATAGGTTTGTTTTTGTTTTTCTCATATATGTGTGTGTATATATAAAAAAAAAAAATAAAAAAATAAAATAAAAATGTAATTGTTATTATTTATGTTAGAAACAATTTGTATATAGTCGGGGTTCAGCCGGATCGGATGTTTACATTAGGCTAGGTTTCATTTTCTCTTTTTAGTAGGTATGAATGAGATAGTATGCATGGAGCTGGGCCAGGAGGGTAAGTGTATATACTTGTTTTATATATTGTTTGTAAATTTTATGGCAAAGTTTTGTATTTTTGTATAAAATTAAAAAAGAGTTCCTCAGTATCTGCTCTTATTCTGTATATATATACACTGCACAGTACCACTTCTCCTGTCCTGTATACTGGGTGTAATCCTCAGTATCTGCTCTTATTCTGCACATATATACACTGCACAGTACCACTTCTCCTGTCCTGTATACCGGGTGTAATCCTCAGTATCTGCTCTTATTCTGTATATATATACACTGCACAGTACCACTTCTCCTGTCCTGTATACCGGGTGTAATCCTCAGTATCTGCTCTTACTCTGTATATATATATATATACTGCACAGTACCACTTCTCCTGTCCTGTATACTGGGTGTAATCCTCAGTATCTGCTCTTATTCTGTATATATATACACTGCACAGTACCACTTCTCCTGTCCTGTATACTGGGTGTAATCCTCAGTATCTGCTCTTATTCTGTATATATATACACTGCACAGTACCACTTCTCCTGTCCTGTATACTGGGTGTAATCCTCAGTATCTGCTCTTATTCTGTATATATGGACACTGCACAGTACCACTTCTCCTGTCCTGTATACTGGGTGTAATCCTCAGTATCTGCTCTTATTCTGTATATATAAACTGCACAGTACCACTTCTCCTGTCCTGTATACTGGGTGTAATCCTCAGTATCTGCTCTTATTCTGTATATATATACACTGCACAGTACCACTTCTCCTGTCCTGTATACTGGGTGTAATCCTCAGTATCTGCTCTTATTCTGTATATATACACTGCACAGTACCACTTCTCCTGTCCTGTATACTGGGTGTAATCCTCAGTATCTGCTCTTATTCTGTATATATAAACTGCACAGTACCACTTCTCCTGTCCTGTATACTGGGTGTAATCCTCAGTATCTGCTCTTATTCTGTATATATATATACACTGCACAGTACCACTTCTCAGGTATTTGTTAGGTTTCATTCTTAGTATTAATTGTTTTTTTATTTGCCTGTAAATTCACTGCTCCAGTAATATCCAGCGATGCAATTGTAATTCCGCCATTCTCGGCTCTCTGCTGCTCCTGCTGGAATGTCAGAGGAAATGCAGCTCTGAAGGTGACTGGAGGACACAGGTTGCTGCAATCTCAAAATACACTGATGAATGAAAATCCTGCACAAGAATCTGTTGTTGGGATGAAGGTTTCTCTGTGATGATGATAAACAGAAGACCTTATATTAGAGGAGAGGAGACTCCAGCCTGGATACAAGAGGAGATACGGCCTCTAGCCCGGATACAAGATGAGATACGGCCTCTAGCCTGGATACAAAAGGAGATAGGGCCTCTAGCCTGGATACAAGATGAGATGGGGCCTCTAGCCCGGATACAAGATGAGATACGGCCTCTAGCCCGGATACAAAAGGAGATACGGCCTCTAGCCCGGATACAAGATGAGATGGGGCCTCTAGCCCGGATACAAGATGAGATGGGGCCTCTAGCCCGGATACAAGATGAGATACGGCCTCTAGCCCGGATACAAGATGAGATACGGCCTCTAGCCCGGATACAAGATGAGATACGGCCTCTAGCCCGGATACAAGATGAGATGCGGCCTCTAGCCCGGATACAAGATGAGATGCGGCCTCTAGCCCGGATACAAGATGAGATACGGCCTCTAGCCCGGATACAAGATGAGATGCGGCCTCTAGCCCGGATACAAGATGAGATACGGCCTCTAGCCCGGATACAAGATGAGATACGGCCTCTAGCCCGGATACAAAATGAGATGGGGCCTCTAGCCCGGATACAAGATGAGATGCGGCCTCTAGCCTGGATACAAGATGAGATGGGACCTCTAGCCCGGATACAAGATGAGATACGGCCTCTAGCCTGGATACAAGATGAGATGCGGCCTCTAGCCTGGATACAAGATGAGATGGGACCTCTAGCCCGGATACAAGATGAGATACGGCCTCTAGCCTGGATACAAGATGAGATGCGGCCTCTAGCCTGGATACAAGATGAGATACGGCCTCTAGCCTGGATACAAGATGAGATGCGGCCTCTAGCCCGGATACAAGATGAGATACGGCCTCTAGCCCGGATACAAGATGAGATGCGGCCTCTAGCCCGGATACAAGATGAGATACGGCCTCTAGCCCGGATACAAGATGAGATACGGCCTCTAGCCCGGATACAAGATGAGATACGGCCTCTAGCCCGGATACAAGATGAGATACGGCCTCTAGCCCGGATACAAGATGAGATACGGCCTCTAGCCCGGATACAAGATGAGATGCGGCCTCTAGCCCGGATACAAGATGAGATACGGCCTCTAGCCCGGATACAAGATGAGATACGGCCTCTAGCCCGGATACAAGATGAGATACGGCCTCTAGCCCGGATACAAGATGAGATGGGGCCTCTAGCCCGGATACAAGATGAGATGGGGCCTCTAGCCCGGATACAAGATGAGATGCGGCCTCTAGCCCGGATACAAGAGGAGATACGGCCTCTAGCCCGGATACAAGATGAGATACGGCCTCTAGCCCGGATACAAGATGAGATACAGCCTCTAGCCTGGATACAAGATGAGATACGGCCTCTAGCCTGGATACAAGATGAGATGGGGCCTCTAGCCCGGATACAAGATGAGATACGGCCTCTAGCCCGGATACAAGATGAGATACGGCCTCTAGCCTGGATACAAGATGAGATACGGCCTCTAGCCTGGATACAGGATGAGATACCACCTCTAGCCTGGATACAAGATGAGATGGGGCCTCTAGCCTGGATACAAGATGAGATACGGTTGGACATGGTGTTCTGCTGAGTGATGGAAGCCCTGCCATCAGAAGAACACATGTGGCGGCAGGATGTCCTGCACATATCACGGAGATGTTATTGTCCTCGTATCATACTAGGGGGTGACCGACTGTCCTATGGGATGCTCACCAGCAGTGGGGGCAGTGTGTCGCTCCACAGGCAGGACTGAAGCCTTCACCACCAGGCCTCCATACTACTAACTGTCACCAGATCTCGAATAGAACCTGAATTCATCACACTTCAGTTCCAGTCCATACTCCCGGTTTCTCGTACACACCACCACTGCAATACGAAGGTGATGGTGGCGGTCTGTCAATGGCAGGACATGTCATGTGCGCCGTGACACCAATTCCCTTCTGCTGAGCTCCTGGAAAAGGTCCGGACAGAGTCGGGGTGTAATGAACGGGCCGCCAGTGTCTGGACGGTGGAGCTGCTCGTCAATCCTCTCTACTGGTGTCTGCATGCACTCGCACAACTACTGCTCCCAACATCTAGGGCAGAATGGGCTAGGTCAGTGATAGGCAAACTGCGGCTCTCCAGCTGTTGCAGAACTACAACTCCCAGCATGCAAAGACTGCCTACAGCAGGGCAAGGTGGGAGTTGTAGTTTTGCAACAGCTGGAGAGCCGCAGTTTGCCTATCACTGGGCTAGGTGGTTGGCAATTCATTGAGACGACCATCCTGCCCTCCTCAGTCCACGTATCCACGCGTTCTCAGGCCTCTTTCTCACACGAGCGTGGCGGATCAGGTCCGGATGCGTTCAGTGAAACTCGCACCATTTTGCAAGCAAGTTCAGTCAGTTTTGTCGGCAACTGTGTTCAGTTTTTTCCGTGCGGGTGCAATGCGTTTTTCACGCACGTGATAAAAAAAAAAAAAAACGTAAGGTTTACAAACAACATCTCCTAACAACCATCAGTGAAAAACGCATCGCACCTGCTTGCGGATGCGATGCGTTTTTCACTGAAGCCCCAATCACTTCTATGAGGTCAGGGCTGCATGAAGAACACAGAATATAGAACATGCTGCGTGTTTCACGGAACGCAGAACTGATGCGTGAAAAATAAAGCTCATGTACGCGGACCCATTGAAATGAATGGGTCAGGATTCAGTGCGGGTGCTATGCGTTCACGCCCTGCATTGCACCTCGCTCGTGTGAAAGGGGCCTCAGAGTCTGTCAATTGGGCAACGTGCCTTAAGAGGAATGTCTAGCAGTCAACAAGCTCTCACCAAGAGGTACACTGCCCAAAAGTATCCTCTGAGAGCCTTTTTTATAGGACAGCGGTGGAATCCCTTTTAGGCCCTCATGTGGCGAGTCCCAGACCTGTAAGCATTTACTTATCTGCAGCAATCCGACCTTTCTATAATTTCAAAGAATCAGTTAAAGGGGTATTCCGATTATATTGTTACCCCCCATCCTATGTAGAGGAAAAACTATTAGACACCGATCACGAGAACGGGTCGTGCCTCATGGAGCCTCCCAAAATGGGGCAGCCATTCCATTCATTTCTATGTGATCGGTGGGGGTCCCAGCTCTAGGACCCCCACTGCTATAATAATTATACCCATCCTTCGGGTAGGAGGAAACAATATAATCATTTGTTTGGATTTTGGGAGATGCAGGGGACACGTCTGTCAATCATGTCGTACACATGAAGTCCAGCGTTGGGCCGACCCACAAACACATCAGCGATAACCTTAAAGGGTCTTTAACTCTTAGGGCTCATTCAGACGGCTGTTTGCCGTTTTTTTGTGGACAGTTCAGCATGGGCCCCGTCCCCAGCATTCATACACTGGCTCTATGGACAGAACATCATTGTGGAGAATTCCTTTAAGACCATGACCAGCTGCTGTGCAGGAGGCAGATCATGTCGCGGCCCCCATGACTCCAGAGGCGGCTGGGAGTCCTCAGTCGTACTGAGCAGTCAGAGACAACCCCAATCATCCGCAGAGGTTTCCAACCCCCTCCAATCTGTAGGGCAACATCAAGTCTCCACGCTCCAGTCACATCCAAAGCAGCAGTTTACCATGCATTTTTTTTCAGCTGATATGCCTCTGTGTGAGATGCAGCAGTTACACCCTTTCCAGTTTGCTTTTGGGCCTTCTCTCCTGGCTCGTTGCCTGGTGGGAGTAGTAGTAGAAGCAATAGGAACACAATGTCATGTCGCTATGTGACCTCAGCACAGCATGGACATTATCCAAGTTCACTGAGCAGAATTTTAAATGCAGCTCTGGCTGTGACTGGAGCACCTTTCCAAGGTTGGAAAGTATACATAACAGCTGTGTGCGTGCGCAGCGGATCAGTGAAGCAGATGTAGATTCTAGCTGCACGCTATGCCCACTTTCCACCCTGCCTGTGGACACGCACGCTCGGCCGCCATTGGAATGAGCCCCTGCGGCGCCTCCTTTCTTCATTTCATACCAATGATAAAACAAACACCCAAACCTTGCGGGCTTTCCATGCCCCTCACTGTTCTTTTCCTTCACACAGACACGACCATGACGTGCGCCCCCAACACATGGACATACGCCGCAAGCACTTCACTCCCCGGGCGCTTTTTCTCCAATTTTGTTTTTGAGTATTTTTTTTTTTTATTATTTCATTTCCAGACTAAACCTACTTTTTTTTATTTAATGCAAATTACAGATACCAGGTAACTATCTCCGGAATTGTGTCACACAGAACAAAACGTATTTACAGAGAGGGAAGGGAGGGGGAGGGGGGCGGACATCAGAAAATAAAAGATATATGCAGAACGTGACCGCGCCGAGGGCCGAACACACGAGGTTGGTGGATTTCAGTCACAGAGGCGTTCAAGTAGTAGTAATGTCCTCAGCCCGTGGATGCAGATCTCGGAGTAACCGCCGCCAGCTGGAAACTTTAGGGTTTTTTTTCTTTTCTTTTTTTCTACACGTATCATAATGGACTCTTCGCAGCTGATTCAAGGCTGTTCGCCAACTCGTCCATCAGAAACCACACACTGAAGCGATATTACAGGCAAAGCAAAAAAAAAAAATATATATATATATGTGTGTATATATAATCATCTATAGAGACGAAGTCACAGCTGTGGGCGACATTCTGGAGCACGATGCCGGTCACGTCCCTTTCCAACTCGCGTCGGGTAAGACTTCAGAATAAGAATTAAAAAAAATTAAAATAAAATTATTGCATTTTTTGCAGATTAAGAAAAAATAAAAAAATAATACAAAGAGCGGACACCAGGGCCTCATCCTCACCAACCCCTCCCCCCCCATGCTGACGTGACATGGAACTTTCCGGTCGTCCGATGCATGCACTGTGCTTTTATTGGGGACATCGCATACGTGATTGTGGGGGAAAGTGGTTTAAAACAAAAAAAAACCTGCGGCCACTTAAAGGGAACCCGTCTCCCCTCCTGACATGGCTGTCACCTGCATTCCCCTTGTAATAACAATTCTGGAGCATCTATTCCTGAATTATTCCTACTAGAAGTTTATTAATAACTGGACACCTGGGTGTTACCAGTTGGGGGCGTGTCCCTACAGTCCGACACTGTCCAATCAGTGAAGTCCGTGTCAGACGCCCAACTGGTAACACCCGTCAGTACCTTTATCAAGAATAATAGAGGAACAGCGCCAAATAGTCAGGAGAAAGGCTGATCCAGAATTAGTATTACATGGGGAACACAAGAAGTCACTTTGACACGTCCAGAGAGGGGACAGCTCCTCTTTAACCTCTTCATGGCTGATGGGGGGGGGGGGGGGGGGACAGGGGCCTGTTTCACTGGAGTGGGGGGGGGATGGTGGAGCGGCATAGTGCATACAGATGGGATGGGGATATGTACATTGTCGCCAGACGCCGAGCTCTGATCTAACGCTCCCCAGCATTTCACAGGTTAAATCATGCCTCATACTCCAATCACATCCAAAGCTGCATTCACAAATCCGCTGGCTGCCACTTGGAATTCGTCAGCACTGTGCGGACAGACACGGCCTGTAGTGCACTGTATTATAACACCCCATGCCTGGTGTCATTACTAAGCTGCCCACATTGGCAGAACATGCTCAGTGCAAGCGCAGCACGGGCAACCTGAGTGCAAATGGAAACCAGCCCCGTGTGGCTGCAGCCCTGGCTGTGAGTAGAGAATAAGACAAGCTACTAATACCGCTTTAGAGGTCCGGGACCTTCGGAGGAGCAGCTGCTTTACACCTTCATGAGAACGGAGGCCGCTCCACCCTATGGAAGTGTACCGCAGCTGCAGAGCGCCACCAGGTGGACGACAGGCAGGGTCAGATCTCCGCTTTATGATCTACATATAAAGTCCATAGGATACAAGTGTCTATCTACTCATTGGTGGCCTCAGTGAGGTAGCTGGTGCCTCATACCCCAGACCTCAGGTTTACGTATGAATTACCAGAGACGGGGGCAGAGCGCACTAACACCAAGGACTAGCGGGAAATAAACCGAAATCAGCCGCGATGTGCCCCCACCCATCATATGCAGCGAGGTCCGTGACCTCCAACCCGCACAGCGAGACCATTCTGCAGGCGCCATTTTGTCCAGCAGGTACATTGATGTGCACAGGGCTGTGCGCTCAATTCTCCAGTACCCCCCCCCCCCCCCCCCCATGCCCAGCCGCAGCAGTGAAAAGGTTAATGGCCACTCTCCTGTGCCGAGGGCTAATGTGACGCAGGGGCAACACTAGTCCAGCAAGCAGAGTTAATGCCCATGGGTGTAGCAGAACGATGTGGAGGTATAATGTCCTTATTACATAGTGAAGCCCCTCCCTTTCATCTAAGCCGACCAATAACAGAGGCCAAAAAAGAGCCAATGAGAAGCCACATACACGTCCCCCCCCCCGCCCCCCCCTCCAGAAAACCAGGCAAAACTTACAACAGGAAAGTAATAAAACTAAGAAACATGGAGGAGAAAACAGAGAGCGGGCGTCACCAGGGGGCGCTGTGCGCAGCAGCGGGGAGGGGCGGTCACGGGTCTCATACAATAAGGCACTCCGAGATTCAATCCGGTGCAATGAAGGGAGGAGCCGACCCCCCGCTGACCGCGCGACTTACAGTGAAATAAAAGCCACAGTAACAGACAAGGGCCCGAGGAGCGACGAGCGTGGCAGCGGCCAATCACCAAGCCGTCCTCTGCTGGGGCCAGTGGGGGGGGGGGGAGGGGAGGAGGACACCCCCCGCACCAAGAAAACTCCTATGGAGTGAGATTTTAAAAAAATAAAAACAAAAAATAAAAATTACAGAAAAAAAAAAAATCCTGCGATATTTATAGATATTTTACAAGGTTAAATAACAATAATAATAATTATAATAAAAAACTGAACCACTAAAATCCACATGGATGGCGCTTCCTTTACAGTTTATGTATATATATATATTTTTTTTCTTTTTCTTGATAAATGTGGCCAGTGTTTGGTGGAAGAGTCCGGGACACCGGGTGAGTGCTACCCCTCTCTCTTTCCCCACCCTCTTGCTACTTTGCCCGTTTCCTTCTCGTCCGTGCGCGGAACATGCTGCGATTATTGGCTCAGGTGGAGTTGGAGGCCGAGGCGGAGGCTGCGTTGTTGGTCGGTCCGCGGTCCCCGGCGTTCGAGTCTAAATGGGAACAATGGAGGGAAATGAACATAAAAAGATTCAAAATCACATACACAAGACACCGGGGTGGGGGGAGGAGAGGTCACACCCACCAGACACCGGGGGGGGGGGGGGGGGGAGGAGGAGAGGTCACACCCACCAGACACCGGGGGGGGGGGAGGAGAGGTCACACCCACCAGACACCGGGGTGGGGGGGGGGGGGAAGGAGAGGTCACACCCACCAGACACCGGGGTGGGGGGGAGAGGTCACACCCACCAGACACCGGGGTGGGGTGGGGGGTGGGGGGGGAGAGGTCACACCCACCAGACACCGGGGTGGGGAAGGGGGGGGGAGAGGTCACACCCACCAGACACCGGGGTGGGGGGGGGGGGGGGAGAGAGGTCACACCCACCAGACACCGGGGTGGGGGTCACACCCACAAGCCATCGGGAGGGGAGAAGAGGTCACACCCGCAAGACACCAGGGTGGGGGAGGAAGCTTGTCAACCCTTAAAGTAATGGCGGCACTGGACTCAATAATGTTTGAGACCACAATGGATGCAAACATTAACCCCTTTACTGCCCTAGACTACCAAGCACGCAGATACTGGCCCCTTCCTAACCTCTAATATTAGAGATGTAGACTTAAAGGGCTTCTGTCACCCCACTAAAGTGATTTTTTTTTTGGGCTAGTTACATTCCTTATAGCGCGATATAGGAGAATATAATCTTGTCACTTACTTTGATGCGGCCGTTTCTTGAGAAAACGAAGTTTTATTATATGTAAATCCGGTCTCTACCAGCAAGAAGGGCGTCTACTTGCTGGTAGCCGCAGCAGAAAACGGCCCCCTAGTCGTGTTGATTGACAGGGCCAGCCGGGATCTCCTCCTCCGGCCAGTCCTGTCAGTATTTCAAAAATCGCGCGCCTCTGTTCATTCGGCGCAGGCGCTCTGAGATGAGGAGACTCATCTCCTCAGAACTCCCTCAGTGCGCCTGCGCCGATGACGTCTTCTCTTTCGGTGATGTCATCGGCGCACGATTTTTGAAATACTGACCGGGCCGGCCGGAGGAGGAGATCCCGGCTGGCCCTGTCAATCAACACGACGAGGGGGCGGTTTTTTGCGGCGGCTACCAGCAAGTAGACGCCCTACTTGCTGGTAGAGACCTGATTTGCATATAATAAAACTTTGTTTTCTTAAGAAACGGCCGCATGAAAGTAAGTAACACCATTATATTCTCCTATATCGCGCTATAAGGGATGTAACTAGCAAAAAAAAAAAAAAAATATCACTTTAGTGGGGTGACAGAAGCCCTTTAAACCCAAAATCTGCCCTACACCAAGAAAACAGACATCGCACCCTCCATTATCTTGGGCAATGAATGGGTTAATGTCTTTCCCGGGTGGCCTAGAGCAGACAGGGAGTCAGTGTCACTGGAGGTTTAGGACAGATAGAGTTAATGTCCACATTCCTGGTGGTCTAGGGCAGAGTAGAAGTCAGCGAGGCAGCGGAGTGTGGACATGCCCTAGACCACCAGGGATAGACATTAGCCCCTTCCATGCTCCAGCCCACAGGGGTGTAACCCCAGATCTCCTAGACAACACCATGTCTCCTAGGCCACCATGAGTAAAGACACAGATCCCCGACACAATCTGTACCGCTCCTGAGCAATAAGCCCAAAACCCTTCACTAACCTAGACCACCCGAGACGCTGGCACAGAAACAGACCAGGGGTGCACCACCTTTTTAGGTCTGGGGGCCGTGTTGTCATATTGCTGTATTTCAAGGGGTCACAAAACAGGTCACTGTTACACAGACCAATCCAAAGTGGACGGGGAGGAATGATCGCTGCCGCAGTCGTTCCTGCCTCACTGAGCTCTACTGATCATTGGTAGCAGTGATTACACCGGGAGATGTGCGGACGATAATCGTACGTCTTTCACCCGAGTGATTGCTTTATCGGCTGATGTAGATGATGTCGTGGGAAGCGGGAAAAAAAATGTCCGACACAGGATAAATTTTTATTTTTTTTACGACGTTCAATATGCGATAAAACGAACCAGTTACGTTCATTCTATAGGTCTGTACGAATCCAGTGATACCTTATACGTATAGTTTTTCTTGCGTTTTGATACTGACAAATAATAAAAACCTTAGAAAAAAAAAAATCTGTTTTATTTTTTCTTCACCATGTCCTGACCCCTATAACTTTTTTGTAATGTGTACGGAGCGGTGTCAGAGCTCCGCGGGGCGATCTGTACTTTTCATTGATGCCATTCTGGGGCGTGTATGACTTTTTGATAACATTTTATTACATTTTTTGTGGCAAATGAAGCGACCAAAAATGGCGAATCGGTCATTTCAACTTTTTTTTTCCCACCTGTAAGGCGGAAAATATTTACATATTTGTATAGTATGGGTGTTTTCGCACATAGCGATACCCATTATGGAGTTTTCATCTTTTTACATTTGGATTTGATTTTTTTTTTTACAGTTCCCATAGGGAAGTACAAGCAGCAATCGGACTGCTAATGTCACAGACCCATGGAGCTACAGACCGCGGCTCCAGCTACATACAAGCTCCGGCTCCTCCGATCGCCGCTGGAGCGAGTTCTGGGTTTGCGCGTGCCGCAGTTGGCGTGGACTTTTATATTCTTTTACTTATTTTTAATTTATTTTTGGTACATAATATGTCCCGCAGGAGGAGAGGAGCAGATTGCTAAAAGTTTTACACATTTCTATCTGTGCTCTTTCTGGGCTTTGAAGTCACAGAGGGGGTCCTATCAGTGACTGACAGCCTGCCCTCTATGAGGAGGAGGAGGTCCTATCAGTGACTGACAGCCTGCCCTCTATGAGGAGACGGTCCTATCAGTGACTGACAGCCTGCCCTCTATGGGGAGGAGGAGGAGGTCCTATCAGTGACTGACAGCCTGCCCTCTATGGGGAGGAGGAGGAGGTCCTATCAGTGACTGACAGCCTGCCCTCTATGGGGAGGAGGAGGAGGTCCTATCAGTGACTGACAGCCTGCCCTCTATGGGGAGGAGGAGGAGGTCCTATCAGTGACTGACAGCATGCCCTCTATGGGGAGGAGGAGGAGGTCCTATCAGTGACTGACAGCATGCCCTCTATGGGGAGGAGGAGGAGGTCCTATCAGTGACTGACAGCCTGCCCTCTATGAGGAGGAGGTCCTATCAGTGACTGACAGCCGGCCCTCTATAAGGAGACGGTCCTATCAGTGACTGACAGCCTGCCCTCTATGAGGAGGAGGAGGTCCTATCAGTGACTGACAGCCGGCCCTCTATAAGGAGACGGTCCTATCAGTGACTGACAGCCTTCCCTCTGTAACTGTGCATACAGAGTCAGCTGTCAATCACTGACAGAACCGCCTCCTCGACTTCAAACCCCAGAATGAGCACAGATATACCGTATTTTCGCTCCATGAGACATACTGTGGCAGTGCGCCTTATAAAGCAAATACTAATGACATTATGGAAGCTGTCTTCAGTATGAAGGAGCGGCGAGTGTAGTGGTGTCCTGGCTGTACTCACTGAACCCTGGTCTTCTTCCAGACGACATCAGGTCACAGTGCAGCGCTAGGATGGCAGAAGCCAGGGAGAGGAGAGTGTCAGCATCCTCCGGAGCAGGAGAGGTAAGTTCATTTATTATTATTATTTTATTTTTTTGTTTGATGGAGCTTTGGGGTCTGATGAGCTTGGGGTCAGAGGAGGAATGGAGGTCTAATGGACATCTGATGGAGCTTAGGGGTCTGAGGAGGAATGGAGGTCTAATGGACATCTGATGGAGCTTAGGGGTCTGAGGAGGAATGGAGGTCTGATGGAGCTTAGGGCTCAGAGGAGGAATGGACGTCTGATGGAGCTTAGGGGTCTGAGGAGGAATGGAGGTCTAATAGAGCTTAGGGCTGAGAGGAGGAATGGAGGTCTAATGTAGCTTAGGGGTCTGATGAGGAATGGAGGTCTAATGGAGCTTAGGGGTCTGAGGAGGAATGGAGGTATAATGGAGCTTAGGGGTCTGAGGAGGAATGGAGGTCTAATGGAGCTTAGGGATCTGAGGAGGAATGGAGGTATAATGGAGCTTAGGGGTCTGAGGAGGAATGGAGGTCTAATGGAGCTTAGGGATCTGAGGAGGAATGGAGGTCTAATGGACGTCTGAGGTAGCTTAGGGGTCTGATAAAATAGATTTTTTTTCTTATTTTCCTCCTGTACATCCTAGCTGCGTCTTCTAGTGCGGTAAATCGCCTGACCTACGAAAAGTGCTCAGACCCCCCAAAATGCTCTATGGTTTATAGTAGGAGTACTCAACTGGAAGACTGCATTCCAAATACGGACCGTGGACGCCAGCTGTCCGGACCCCTGCCATCCCTTCCATAGGAAGCAGCACTTTAGGCAGCTTCCTAATCTTAGAATGCGTCCGGAAACCTCTGGGGCACAAGCTCCTCCCCCCACGCAGGCACCAGGACATGTCTCTCTCAGCACTTTCACCCGGCGCCTGCACGTGGAGGAAGCAGTCTCTCTCAGCGGCTCAGTCCCTTCTCTCCTGCAGCAGCACGTAAGGGAGCTTCAAGCTCCAAAGGACACTTACCTGCTGCTAGAGGTTCCACAATCCCCATTATTGGACGTGGGCCCTTCATTTTAAGGGGGCCGCAAAAGATGCAGAGAGCACACTGTAGGAAACGCTCACTGCTGACTGGAGCGCCGGTCCTGTCCTGAGCTTCCAGTCAGCAGGGGGCTTTCACCTTGGTGCGAGAAAATGAAGGAGGGGAGTGCTTTTTTTATTTTATTTTTTGCAAAAGCAGAGATGGGGGCATTATTCTGACTGGGGGCACTAATGGGGGCATCATCTTTACTGTTGGCATTCAGCTCGGACCTTCACCTGACTGCAGACCCAGGTATGTGGACCCCTGGTTTACAGGGAACATTCAGGAACCTGGGAGAGCTGGGCAGTCACTTATACGGCTGCTGTAGCGGCAGCTATATGGTTGTCGCCCAAATTTTATAGACCCCACAAACAACGCAGGATCTGTTCCCCTACTGCTAAATCCACGACCATCACCCCCATACATCAGGAGGAGATCCGACAGACCACCACTCAGTACCACGGGGCACGCGGACTCACCTGATGTCGCTGTGGCATTTGTGGGGGTGGACACAGAGGCTTGGTTCCGAGCGTGGGCTGGGATCAGGATAGACGATAGGGAAGGGTTACTGGACAGTTCTGCAAACGAGAGAAAAGAAAAGGAAGAGAAAAGTCAGAAAAGGCGGCAACGATACAAACACTGAACGTCTAGAGGGCGGCTGGAAAGTCTGTGACCCTTCAGAGTTCTGCATCGGCCCTAAAACTACATCCGTCCTAAAAGCAGATAATGAAGCAAATCAGACAAATGAGTCAGAAATGTTAGACTTGGAAGGGTGCCCTTAGTCTGTACACAGTGGGGGTCATCTACTAACATTGGTAGTAAACAAAACAAAACAAAAAAAGGTCGAAAGCCAGCTTTAACAACTTAACGCAAAGTGCGACAATATTTAGTTGTACGGCCTCATTTACACCGTCCTCATCACTAGGGTGGGAGGGGAAGTGACGGGGGCCGGGACCTCAGCTCCAGCAAATTTACCACAAAGTAGGAAAAGAAGAGTAAAAACAAGTAAACCAGGGCCTGGAGCACAGACCGCCAGAGGTGCACGCCTCGTCACAGCCAATCCTCCAGCAGCACGGGGAAAACGCAGCTTATTTTTAAGTGATCCCCAGGGCTCCACCGGCAGAATAGTGAGTGCAGCTCTGGAGTATAATACAGGATATAACTCAGGGTCAGTACAGGATAAGTAATGTATGTACACAGTGACTGCACCAGCAGAATAGTGAGTGCAGCTCTGGAGGATAATACAGGATGTAACTCAGGATCAGTACAGGATAAGTAATGTATGTACACAGTGACTGCACCAGCAGAATAGTGAGTGCAGCTCTGGAGTATAATACAGGATGTAACTCAGGATCAGTACAGGATAAGTAATGTATGTACACAGTGACTGCACCAGCAGAATAGTGAGTGCAGCTCTGGAGTATAATACAGGATGTAACTCAGGATCAGTACAGGATAAGTAATGTATGTACACAGTGACTGCACCAGCAGAATAGTGAGTGCAGCTCTGGAGTATAATACAGGATGTAACTCAGGATCAGTACAGGATAAGTAATGTATGTACACAGTGACTCCACCAGCAGAATAGTGAGTGCAGCTCTGGAGTATAATACAGGATGTAACTCAGGATCAGTACAGGATAAGTAATGTATGTACACAGTGACTGCACCAGCAGAATAGTGAGTGCAGCTCTGGAGTATAATACAGGATGTAACTCAGGATCAGTACAGGATAAGTAATGTATGTACACAGTGACTGCACCAGCAGAATAGTGAGTGCAGCTCTGAAGTATAATACAGGATGTCACTCAGGATCAGTACAGGATAAGTAATGTATGTACAGTGACTGCACCAGCAGAATAGTGAGTGCAGCTCTGGAGTATAATACAGGATGTAACTCAGGATCAGTACAGGATAAGTAATGCATGTACACAGTGACTGCACCAGCAGAATAGTGAGTGCAGCTCTGAAGTATAATACAGGATGTAACTCAGGTTCAGTACAGGATAAGTAATGTATATACACAGTGACTGCACCAGCAGAATAGTGAGTGCAGCTCTGACGTATAATACAGGATGTCACTCAGGATCAGTACAGGATAAGTAATGTATGTACACAGTGACTGCACCAGCAGAATAGTGAGTGCAGCTCTGGAGTATAATACAGGATGTAACTCAGGATCAGTACAGGATAAGTAATGTATGTACAGAGTGACTGCACCAGCAGAATAGTGAGTGCAGCTCTGGAGGATAATACAGGATGTAACTCAGGATCAGTACAGGATAAGTAATGTATGTACACAGTGACTGCACCAGCAGAATAGTGAGTGCAGCTCTGGAGTATAGTACAGGATAAGTAATGTATGTACAGAGTGACTGCACCAGCAGAATAGTGAGTGCAGCTCTGGAGGATAATACAGGATGTAACTCAGGATCAGTACAGGATAAGTAATGTATGTACACAGTGATTGCACCAGCAGAATAGTGAGTGCAGCTCTGGAGTATAATACAGGATGTAACTCAGGATCAGTATAGGATAAGTAATGTATGTACACAGTGACTGCACCAGCAGAATAGTGAGTGCAGCTCTGGAGGATAATACAGGATGTAACTCAGGATCAGTACAGGATAAGTAATGTATGTACACAGTGACTGCACCAGCAGAATAGTGAGTGCAGCTCTGGAGTATAATACAGTATGTAACTGAGGATCAGTACAGGATAAGTAATGTATGTACACAGTGACTGCACCAGCAGAATAGTGAGTGCAGCTCTGGAGTATAATACAGGATGTAACTCAGGATCAGTACAGGATAAGTAATGTATGTGCACAGTGACTCCACCAGCAGAATAGTGAGTGCAGCTCTGGAGGTATAACACAGGATGTAACTCAGGATCAGTACAGGATAAGTAATGTATGTACACAGTGACTCCACCAGCAGAATAGTGAGTGCAGCTCTGGAGTATAATACAGGATGTAACTCAGGATCAGTACAGGATAAGTAATGTATGTACACAGTGACTGCACCAGCAGAATAGTGAGTGCAGCTCTGGAGGATAATACAGGATGTAACTCAGTATCAGTACAGGATAAGTAATGTATGTACACAGTGATTGCACCAGCAGAATAGCGAGTGCAGCTCTGGAGTCTTGCTTGGTCCAGTCACCTTCCTTCCCAACCATTGTCACGTGTGAACATGCTCTTTGATCAGCCGACAATCGATCAACTGCCATCTTTTATATGGCTAGACCTCTCCCCTGGTCCTTTCAATCTCGCACCTGCGCTGTTACTGTTACTTCGGGGTGTATCAGGACATGAGTGGCGCATGCACAGTCGGCATCTGCACTTGCATCGGTACTCAAAATAACAGCGCAGGTGCAAGATTGAAAATGCCAGGGGAGAGGTCGTGGCAGTTGCTCGATTGTCGGTTGACCACAGAGCATGTTCACACGTGACAATGGTTGGGAAGGAAGGTGGCCATTGCGCAGTATTCTGATGCTGGGGCTGGGCTCACAAGCCAAGACTACACAGTAAACCGAGGGGTGCGCTCTCCCTTTAAATGCACTCCATTATGCCCTTGTACTTACCTTGAGTGGTAAAGTTAAATAGTGCAGGGAATTCACGGCCATTGGGAAGCTTGGGGTTGGGGTCTCGCAGCTCATCAAAGAAGGAGTGGGCGCAGGCATCCAGCGGGGTGAGGCGGGCGGTGGGTGTGTATTCCAGCAGCCGGCTGCACAGTGCAATGGCCTCCGGGGGAGTCCGAGCTCTAAAAACCTGCAAAAAGACATAACCCTTTAAAAATAAAAAAAAATAGATCTGACTGAGTGTGCGGCTTGTGAATCCTGGTCATGGAGCAGATGAGATGGAGGGGGGAGGGCAGGAAGAGGTAATGATGGGGAAGTCAATGAGAAAGGGGGAGACTGCAAAGGTTAAAGGTCACACCCCATCTCCTCCCCAGATATCCCCCCACATGCACTGCAGGCTCGCTGCTCTTCTCTCCTTGACACAGTCTTTCCCACTCCATCAGACTGGGGGGCAGCTGGTACGGGGGGCTCACCTTAGTCCAGGGGTGCGCCTTTATCTGAGGGAACTTGAACTCTGTATAGTTGGGGTTCATTTCTCTGATCTGCTCCCGCGTTGGGGTGCCCAGGACCTGCAACAAGACACAATCCGATTACAACACAATACATGGGAATGTGGGGTGACAGTGCCACCGTCATCGTGGGCGACCTCAAATAATCCCCTCCCCCGCAGCAAATGCCAGTGTTCTGACCTCCCCCCACCCCTTCACTGATGAGGTGACGGGTGACTGGGATAAAGGGGTCGGCAGCAGCAGACGAGGATCCCGGTCAATGAGGGGGAATGGATTTAAGATGACAGGTACGCGTGTCCGTGCCAGGCACTGAACAAAGGACAAGACCCAGACTGCTCTGTGCGCCGCCACTCCCAACATCTTCAATATGATCCGTATAATCATGGCTCGGAGAAGACTCCCTATAGTCATCTCTCTGCCCCCACCGCACCCTGTGCCTCACACACTATGAGGCGCACAGCTCTGCTATACCACCGCCTCGCCCCGGCAGAGTAACGCTTCCCTGCTAAATCACCTCCTAAATATGTTACAGGGACAACGAGGAACAAATGGTCTACAGGTTAAGCGGACGATGGGTGATGTAGTGCATTAGAGATGGACATGCAGCAGAGCGATTCAGACTCTTCTTATCCCCTGCGGCACAGACGTCAGCGGCTCTAGACTGGAAGATCTGCGCTAAATTTAGTTCCTGGATGACGACACAGAAGCGAGGCCTAAAGCAGGCAGACCCCCGGAGACCGATGCCCACCACAGTGGGGGGAGGGCAGGCGATGCAGCACACTGCTGGCCCATGACCCGCCTGGACCTGAGGCTAATTTTTAAAGAAGCATCTCCCTCCCTCCATGTTCTCTCTGCCATAAGATTGAGAACCTCAGCATGAGCAGTGGCTGCTAGGTGATTTCATGTGGTGACACTAGAGGGCAGCACAGAGCAGGGCCCGGCACCTACAGAGAAAACACCCGAATCTGGGGTTTATTCAAAGAAACTGGGGTCAAATACACCCCCTACTGCCAATAGAGGACGTGAGGTGACACAGTATACAAGGTACGGGGAGGACGTGAGGTCATACAGTATACAAGGTACAAGAGACGGGGAGTATGTTAGGTGACACAGTATACAAGGTACGGGGAGGACGTGAGGTGACACAGTATACAAGGCACGGGGAGGACGTGAGGTGACACAGTATACAAGGCACGGGGAGGACGTGAGGTGACACAGTATACAAGGCACGGGAGGACGTGAGGTGACAGTATACAAGGCACGGGGAGGACGTGAGGTGACACAGTATACAAGGCACGGGGAGGACGTGAGGTGACACAGTATACAAGGCACGGGGAGGACGTGAGGTGACACAGTATACAAGGCACGGGGAGGACGTGAGGTGACACAGTATACAAGGCACGGGGAGGACGTGAGGTGACACAGTATACAAGGCACGGGGAGGACGTGAGGTGACACAGTATACAAGGTACGGGGAGGACGTGAGGTGACACAGTATACAAGGTACGGGGAGGACGTGAGTGACACAGTATACAAGGTACGGGGGAGGACGTGAGGTGTCACAGTATACAAGGCACGGGGAGGACGTGAGGTGACAGTATACAAGGCACGGGGAGGACGTAAGGTGACAGTATACAAAGCACGGGGAGGACGTGAGGTGACAGTATACAAGGCATTGGGAGGACGTGAGGTGACACAGTATACAAGGCACGGGGAGGACGTGAGGTGACAGTATACAAGGCATTGGGAGGACGTGAGGTGACACAGTATACAAGGCATTGGGAGGACGTGAGGTGACACAGTATACAAGGCACGGGGAGGATCTGAGGTGACAGTATACAAGGTACAGGAGACGCGGAGGACGTGAGGTCACACAGTATACAAGGTACAGGGAGGATGTGATGTCACACAGTGTACAAGGTACAGGGAGGACGTGAGGTCACACAGTGTACAAGGTACAGGGAGGACATGAGGTCACACAGTGTACAAGGTACAGGGAGGACGTGAGGTCACACAGTATACAAGGTACAGGAGACGGGGAGGACGTGAGGTGACACAGTATACAAGGTACAGGAGACGGGGAGGATGTGAGGTCACACAGTATACAAGGTACAGGAGACGGGGAGGACGTGAGGTCACACAGTATACAAGGTACAGGAGACGGGGAGGACGTGAGGTCACACAGTATACAAGATACAGGAGACGGGGAGGACGTGAGGTCACACAGTGTACAAGGTACAGGAGACGGGGAGGACGTGAGGTCACACAGTATACAAGATACAGGAGATGGGGAGGACGTGAGGTGACATACACCACGATACAGGAAGGCCTTGGGGCTTACCTTGATAATCTCCACCAGTTGGTCTACACCGCTGTCCCCAGGGAAGATCGGCTGACCCAAGAGAAGCTCTGCCAGCACACAGCCCGCTGACCACACATCTGAGGAAGGAAAGCAGAGCAGTCAGGTGGCATTGCACTAGTGGTGCCATCTCTGTGCACTTTACATGCTCGTTTAGCCATTATTTACCAGCATCCCAGAATTACTCAGTGCAACAACACTACACTACACCTCCTGCAATGCAGCAGAGTTAAGAGTATTATGTGCAGGTGATAGAACAGCTAGGGGACATGGAGGAGTTCTTGAGCCTGGAAATTTGGCTGCACTGGATATGAATAGAACAGGGATGCCCAACCTGCAGCCCTCCAGCTGTTGCAAAACTACAACTCCCAGCATGACCTAATAGCTGTAGGCTGTCCAGGCATGCTGGGAGCTGTAGTTTTGCAAGAGCTGGAGGGCCACAGATTGGGGACCCTGGACTAGACGATAAGAGGTTAGGTAGAACATTTACAGGAAAACGCCTACAAAAGGAGACTGTCTGAACCTCACCCATCCCCTCCACCAGTGACAGGTATGGACGATGCACCCAGACGGACTGTTTACAGTGAACAGTGCCAGCAATAACCCTGCACTGTGCGGGTCCCTGTACGGCTGCGGAGACGTCAAGTTAAGGGCACTCGCTGGGGTTGTTTGCCCCAGGGACTACAGCTCTCATCTGCGCTGGGTTTGTATAGAAGTTGAACTTTTCTGTGACAGGGCGGTGCCCCTTTAATCGCGGCTGTGTGGGGTTAGGATAAGTACGGTTTCTGTGACCGTAGCCTAATACCCCGCTAACCACAACACAAAACGGATAAAACACATGAAAATAATCCCAGCAATTCCCACCGTAATCTCCTCATAATACTGAAGACAAAACTGAGACCCCAAAGAAGAGATCAGCCATGACGGTGCCCCCTCCCCACCAACCTCACATCAGACCGCCATCCCCTGTAAGGACCGTACGCCCCCCCGTATCCCAGGTGAACACTCGCCCCAACCCAGTCACTGATCTCAGCCACCCCTGCACTAACAAGATGGCTACTTACCTATGCTGGAAGTGTAGTCAGTGGCCCCAAAGATCAACTCTGGAGCCCTATAGTACCGGGAGCAGATGTAGGAGACATTGGGTTCCCCACGGACGAGCTGCTTTGCACTGTGAGAAAGGAGGAAAGATCGGATGAAAGACGCCGTATACTGTAAAACACACAATATATGATATAGCGGCATATCAGTCACACATCGTCCAGTACAACACCTCATGTATGCAGATATATATATGTATTATAGAAGTGGCCCCTGAGCTTAGAGCATCACAGAGAGTCCTCAGCAGGTTGTATCAGAGATACAGAGACTGGAAGAGTCACAGAAAGGCAGAGAAGTGGACGTCCTGTGGCCACATCCCACACCGATGACCGCTTCATTGTGAACACTGCTCTGCAGAACCGGATGATGAAAGCCACACAACTCCAGGCACAATAAGGGAGGTGAGAGGCACCAAGTGTCACGTCAGACCATCGGAAACCGTTTACATCAGCGTGGTCTGAGTGCTAGATGACCTGCAAGGTACCTGACTGCACCACCAGGCACAGGCGTCATCGTCTTGCATGGGCCAGGTTGCATCTACACTGACGAGGGACCGGTGGCCTCAGCGCTGTTCACTGATGAAAGTCCATTCACGCTGAGCAGAAATGATGGCGACATCAAGGAGAGCGCTCTGCATCAGCCACTGTGGTCACCAGACGAGCCTGTGGTGGGGTCACAGTGCGGGCCGGTGTGTCTGGTCCATACAGAACTGTCCTATACTGTGAAGGGTCCAGTGACCGCCCAGACCACCTGAAGAACATCAGTAATCCAGTCATTGTGCCTCTGCAGGAACAACACCGGCCTAATGTCATCTTCATGGAGGACAATGCTCCAGCTCATCGAGGTCCCATCATTAGGGAACAGCTGCTGGAGACGGGGGACCTCACATGGAGCGGCCTGCACTTTCTCCAGACCTGAATCCCATTGAAAACCTCTAGGATCAGCTGAGGCCCCGTGTAGAGGCTTGTAACTGTACCCCAGAACCTCCATGACCTGAGGGCCGCCCTTCAAGAAGAGTAGGATACCATGCCTCAGCGGACAATAGGTGACTTGTGAACAACAGGAGACGTCGTCAGGCTGGAATTGATGCTCAAGGCCACAGGGCAAGTCATTGAGACACAGACATTTTGTGGCAGTGTACCCAGCACTGTGGTCGGCTTCTGTGTCAGTAAATTGTCCGAGATGAGGAGATCACCATCGCTGCTTCTACTTAATGCCCGACTTTAGCCGGAACTGGTTAAGTTTTCCATAAATTTCACCTGAAAGCCTTTTTGTGAGTACTGTATGTATATTAAAATTCCAGCAGCGAGAAGAAGCTGTAAGGTTGTGCAAATCGAGGAAGACCTTGGTTTATCACTCCAGCAGATCACTATGCGCCGAGGCCAAGATATCAGTGCCGTTCAACTTTGTGCCCCAGTGTTAGGGAGAACGACAGCAAGAGGTACAGAGAGGAAAACCTCTGCGCGGACGGATCGTCTGATTAGGAGAATGTAGCAGTGATGATCCAGTCTGTACTGCAAGAGAAACAGCCGAGGGCGGCAAACCGCGTCTACACAAAGTGCACCACTGGCCTACGAGCCAGAGGTCCAGCTATAGGAGTCCACTGACCTCACACCACCGCTATCAAAGGCCATCATGGTGCACAGCAAGACAGCAATGGAGGCCTCTCTGACACAGTGATGGCTGGAGACCACGTGGGCAACACCATGAAGAGGCCTTCACAAGGGAATGCCACACCGGCCCTACTCCCGGGATTATGGTGCGGGTGGTATAATGTACAGTAGCTGGACAGCTCAGTGTTACTTTGATTTAGTTGTTGAGCCAGTGATACGGACATTTTTCAACAGGAATAAAAGGTGAGGAAACAAGAAGAAACCAATGTGGATAAATAGAACTGTAAAGAAAGCAATAAATGTGAAAAAGAAAAGCATTTAAATCACTAAAACAGGAGGGAGCGAGGAAACACTGAAAAACTATAAGGAAAAAAATAGAATATGTAAAAAACAAATAAAAGCGGCCAAACTAGACGAGAGATTAATTACGAAAGAGAGTAAAACTAACCCTAAAATGTTTTTCAATTATATAAATGGTAAAAAGTATAAATCTGAAGGTGTCGGCCTCTACAGAGTGATGAGGGGGGAGTCGCAGAGAGCGACGAGGAGAAAGCAAAGCTGTAAAAAAAAAATTTCTCCAATGTATTCACTGAGGAAAATAAATTGTCAGATGAAATACAGAATGTAAAAGTAAATTCACCAATAAAAGTGCCCTGTCTGACCCAGGAAGAAGTACAACATCGACTTGAAAAGATTAAAATAGACAAATCGCCGGGACCAGATGGCATACACCCCCGTATCCTAAGGGTATTAAGTGATGTCATAGCCAGACCCTTATTTCTGATATTTGCAGACTCTATACTGACAGGGAATGTCCCACAGGATTGGCGCATAGCAAATGTGGTGCCAATATTCAAAAAGGGTCCAAAAACAAAGCCTGGAAACTATAGGCCGGTAAGTGTAACATCTGTTGTGGGTAAACTGTTTGAAGGTTTTCTGAGAGAGGCTATCTTGGAGCACCTCAATGAAAATAAGCAAATACCGCCATATCAGCATGGCCTCATGAGGGATCGGTCATGTCAAACTAATTTAATCAGTTTCTATGAGGAGGTAAGTTGTAGACTTGACAGCGGCGAATCAATGGATGTCGTGTATCTGGACTTCTCCAAAGCATTCGACACTGAACCACATAGAAGGTTAGTATATAAAATGAGAATGCTCGGACTGGGAGAAAACGTCTGTAAGTGGGTAAGTAACTGGCTGAGGGATAGAAAACAGAGGGTGGGTATTAATGGTACACACTCAGATTGGGTCACTGTCACTAGTGGAGTACCTCAGGGGTCAGTACTGGAGGGGTCACTGTCACTAGTGGGGTACCTCAGGGGTTAGTACTGGGGGGGGGGGTCACCGTCACTAGTGGGGTACCTCAGGGGTCAGTACTGGAGGGGTCAGTGTCACTAGTGGGGTACCTCAGGGGTCAGTACTGGGGGGGGGTCACTGTCACTAGTGGGGTACCTCAGGGGTCAGTACTGGGGGGGGTCACTGTCACTAGTGGGGTACCTCAGGGTCAGTACTGGAGGGGTCACTGTCACTAGTGGGGTACCTCAGGGGTCAGTACTGGGGGGGGGTCACTGTCACTAGTGGGGTACCTCAGGGGTCAGTACTGGAGGGGTCACTGTCACTAGTGGGGTACCTCAGGGGTCAGTACTGGAGGGGTCACTGTCACAAGTGGGGTACCACAGGGGTCAGTACTGGAGGGGTCACTGTCATTAGTGGGGTACCTCAGGGGTCAGTACTGGGGGGGGGGGTCACTGTCACTAGTGGGGTACCTCAGGGGTCAGTACTGGAGGGGTCACTGTCACTAGTGGGGTACCTCAGGGGTCAGTACTGGAGGGGTCACTGTCACTAGTGGGGTACCTCAGGGGTCAGTACTGGAGTACCTCAGGGGTCAGTATTGGGCCCTATTCTCTTCAATATATTTATTAATTATCTTGTAGAAGGCTTGCATAGTTTATATATATATATATATATATATATATATATATTATATATTATATACATACACATACACACACACTACAGAGGACAGTATACTGTATATATACACTACAGAGGACAGTATACAGCATATATATACTACAGAGGACAGTATACAACTACAGATGAATATGGATAGATTGGAGGCTTGGGCAAATAAGTGGCAGATGTTGCTCGTGCTGTGGCAGCCTGCGTGGTCTGGGGCGCTGCACTACCATGGCCTGCCGCGTCTCCGGACTTGTCTGCCATCAAGCACATCTGGGACATCCCTAGGCGGCAATTACAAAGGGAACTGCCAGCAGCAGATCTTGATGATTTGTGTGCCCAAGTGCATTCAGTGCGGCAGTACATGCCTCAGGCGACCATTAATAGCTGCCAAGGCGTCAAAGTGCGTAGGTTTCCATGTGTGGCCTCATACTCACTACTGAATACATTCAGATGTTTTGTTTCCATTTTTTTTTATCATTTGCAGATAATTAACATGTCTACCGATCCCGTGATTTCACAACTTTTTCCTTCTTGGTGTTTCAATTTCAGTACCGCTATTTATTTATATATATATATATATACACACACACACACACACACACACACACACACACACACGTGCAGTACCACTACATACACAATACCGCTATATATACACACACACACACACACGTACACTACATACACAGTACAGCTATATACACAGTACCGCTATATATACACACACGTACACTACATACACAGTAACGCTATATATACACACACGTACACTACATACACAGTACAGCTATTTATATTTATATATATATACACACACACACGTGCAGTACCACTACATACACAATACCGCTATATACACACGTACACTACATACACAGTACAGCTATATACACTACCACTATATACACAGTACCGCTATATATACACACACACGTACACTACCACTATATACACAGTACCGCTATATATACACACACACACGTACACTACATACACAGTACAGCTATATACACAGTACCGCTATATATACACACACGTACACTACATACACAGTACCGCTATATATACACACACGTACACTACATACACAGTACCGCTATATACACACACACACACATGTGCAGTACCACTACATACACAGTACCGATATATATATACACACACACACACGTACACTACATACAAAGTACCGCTATATATATATACACACACACACGTGCAGTACCACTACATACACAGTACAGCTATATACACTACCACTATATACACAGTACAGCTATATACACTACCACTATATACACAGTACCGCTATATATACACACACACGTACACTACATACACAGTACCGCTATATATACACACACGTACACTACATACACAGTACCGCTATATATACACACACATGTACACTACATACACAGTACCGCTATATATACACACACGTACACTACATACACAGTACCGCTATATACACACACACACACACACATGTGCAGTACCACTACATACACAGTAATATATATATATATATATATATATATATATATATATATATATATATATACACACACACACACACATGCAGTACCACTATATATATATATAGAAAAAGAAAGTCCAGCGGGAGCACCAGCCTGAAGAGTGGGTGCAAAATCCAAGGGGGATGACGGCAGTCCCCAATAGTATAATCGAAAAAATAGGACTGCACTCCAGATATTGATGAAAAAATCAAGTGGTTTTATTCACCCATGTTATGGCAAATCATGCGACGTTTCAGCTCTTGCGAGCTGAAACGTCGCATGATTTGCCATAACATGGGTGAATAAAACCACTTGATTTTTTCATCAATATCTGGAGTGCAGTCCTATTTTTTCGAATATATATATATATATATATATATATATATATATATATATATATATATATATATATATATATATATATATATATATATATATATATATATATCACAAAAAAATCTGCGGCACTCCTTAAAGTAGAAAAAATGTGCAATTTATTCACACATGTCAGCAAAGACAACGTTTCGGTTCTCTCACAGAACCTTTTTCAAGTCAAGTGAACATATAAAGTGCATATGTGCATATATAAATACATCATCACATGGTGACTAATTAATTCAACAGCCAATGCAATAGCAGTGCACTCCCCTTAGGGGTAAGCTACAACTCATGTGGTCAATTCCAAATGTTAACATGGATACCAATCTATCCTAAATGCATGTAGGTGAGATTTCAAAAAACATATAATTCATTGAAATCCTCATCAATGCGTGCAGGTGCATATCATAAGGTGAACAGTGCAGTTAAAATCATGACTGTAGTACCTTCTCAGAGCAAGTTTATGGAGAGAAATATGGGACAGGGCGTCTTCACTTGTATGGAGGCTCACGCCACTCTTCCGCGTCTGCTACTCCCCACTGCGCATGTGTCAATCCTTCTTCCCTCGTGCCGCCATTCATAGCCACCCTGCGTCACGTATGGGCGGAGCCCCATATGGTGACGCTCGATCGGCCGCGTCAGCACCATCCCCGCACGCGCTGCGTGCGATATTGAGCTGCGCCAGTCGCACCGAGCCCCATCACTGGTCTGTAGCCGCCATTTTAAGTTAGGGCACTCATCTGGGCAAAATATTACACCTCTGTTTTTCCATAGTTCTTCTCCAAACTTATAATCCGATGTGGACCACAGTCAGAATAACAATTTAAACAATGCCTACAAGCAATTAAGCCATATGTTTAACATGAACATATCCGTAGCTTCTATTAATTCACTATATACAGTATGCAATGTACATCAAATCACAGGACTGCGAACATGAGATTAACTGACCATTTCTCCTGTTACCCTAAATTCAACGTTTAACCCTTTTGGTTTCAAAGTATCTAACCGAAAGATCCACCTGAGCTCGGTTTTCTTTAATATATTTAAACGATCCCCTCCTCTCACCAAAGGTTTAACGTGGTCAATGACCATAAATCTCAAGTCACTCTCCCTGTGATTTTTTTCCACAAAATGTTTCGATACAGGCAAATCAGTTCTTTTACTCCTGATGGACTGTCTATGGTTATTCAACCTGGTCTTTAAATCACATGTCGTTTCACCGACATATAGCTTTTTGCAAGGACACCATAGTACATATATCACCCATGACGAGTCACAGGTGAGATAATGCCTTATGTTAAAGATCTCTCCCGTGTCCATCAGGAGTAAAAGAACTGATTTGCCTGTATCGAAACATTTTGTGGAAAAAAATCACAGGGAGAGTGACTTGAGATTTATGGTCATTGACCACGTTAAACCTTTGGTGAGAGGAGGGGATCGTTTAAATATATTAAAGAAAACCGAGCTCAGGTGGATCTTTCGGTTAGATACTTTGAAACCAAAAGGGTTAAACGTTGAATTTAGGGTAACAGGAGAAATGGTCAGTTAATCTCATGTTCGCAGTCCTGTGATTTGATGTACATTGCATACTGTATATAGTGAATTAATAGAAGCTACGGACATGTTCATGTTAAACATATGGCTTAATTGCTTGTAGGCATTGTTTAAATTGTTATTCTGACTGTGGTCCACATCGGATTATAAGTTTGGAGAAGAACTATGGAAAAACAGAGGTGTAATATTTTGCCCAGATGAGTGCCCTAACTTAAAATGGCGGCTACAGACCAGTGATGGGGCTCGGTGCGACTGGCGCAGCTCAATATCGCACGCAGCGCGTGCGGGGATGGTGCTGACGCGGCCGATCGAGCGTCACCATATGGGGCTCCGCCCATACGTGACGCAGGGTGGCTATGAATGGCGGCACGAGGGAAGAAGGATTGACACATGCGCAGTGGGGAGTAGCAGACGCGGAAGAGTGGCGTGAGCCTCCATACAAGTGAAGACGCCCTGTCCCATATTTCTCTCCATAAACTTGCTCTGAGAAGGTACTACAGTCATGATTTTAACTGCACTGTTCACCTTATGATATGCACCTGCACGCATTGATGAGGATTTCAATGAATTATATGTTTTTTGAAATCTCACCTACATGCATTTAGGATAGATTGGTATCCATGTTAACATTTGGAATTGACCACATGAATTGTAGCTTACCCCTAAGGGGAGTGCACTGCTATTGCATTGGCTGTTGAATTAATTAGTCACCATGTGATGATGTATTTATATATGCACATATGCACTTTATATGTTCACTTGACTTGAAAAAGGTTCTGTGAGAGAACCGAAACGTTGTCTTTGCTGACATGTGTGAATAAATTGCACATTTTTTCTACTTTAAGGAGTGCCGCAGATTTTTTTGTGCTACATTACTGGTCCTGGATCGAGGGATCACTGCGGGCACCGCTACAGCTTCAGCTGCATATTAAGGAGTGCTGCCTGACCTTTGTTATGGATATATATATACATATATATATATACACACATATACACACACACATACAGTACAGACCAAAAGTCTGGACACACCTTCTCATTCAAAGAGTTTTCTTTATTTTCATGACTATGACAATTGTAGATTCACACTGAAGGCATCAAAACTATGAATTATCACATGTGGAATTATATACATAACAAAAAAGTGTGAAACAACTGAAAATATGTCATATTCTAGGTTCTTCAGAGTAGCCACCTTTTGCTTTGATTACTGCTTTGCACACTCTTGGCATTCTCTTGATGAGCTCCAGGAGGTAGTCACCTGAAATGGTCTTCCAACAGTCTTGAAGGAGTTCCCAGAGATGCTTAGCACTTGTTGGCCCTTCTGCCTTCACTCTGCGGTCCAGCTCACCCCAAACCATCTCGATTGGGTTCAGGTCCGGTGACTGTGGAGGCCAGGTCATCTGGCGCAGCACCCCATCACTCTCCTTCATGGTCAAATAGCCCTTACACAGCCTGGAAATGTGTTTGGGGTCATTGTCCTGTTGAAAAATAAGTGATGGTCCAACTAAAGGCAAACCGGATGGAATAGCATGCCGCTGCCAGATGCTGTGGTAGCCATGCTGGTTCAGTATGCCTTCAATTTTGAATAAATCCCCAACAGTGTCACCAGCAAAGCCCCCCCACACCATCACACCTCCTCCTCCATGCTTCACGGTGGGAACCCGGCATGTAGAGTCCATCCGTTCACCTTTTCTGCGTCGCACAAAGACACGGTGGTTGGAACCAAAGATCTCAAAT
The DNA here is from genome assembly GCF_014858855.1 of Bufo gargarizans. NCBI lineage: Eukaryota > Metazoa > Chordata > Amphibia > Anura > Bufonidae > Bufo > Bufo gargarizans. Next base: position 45,636 of record NW_025334434.1, read on the forward strand.
TTGGACTCATCAGACCAAAGCACAGATTTCCACTGGTCTAATGTCCATTCCTTGTGTTCTTTAGCCCAAACAAGTCTCTTCTGCTTGTTGCCTGTCCTTAGCAGTGGTTTCCTAGCAGATCTTCTACCATGAAGGCCTGATTCACACAGTCTCCTCTTACCAGTTGTTCTAGAGATGTGTCTGCTGCTAGACCTCTGTGTGGCATTGACCTGGTCTCTAATCTGAGCTGCTGTTAACCTGCGATTTCTGAGGCTGGTGACTCGGATGAACTTCTCCTCCGCAGCAGAGGTGACTCTTGGTCTTCCTTTCCTGGGGCGGTCCGCATGTGAGCCAGTTTCTTTGTAGCGCTTGATGGTTTTTGTGACTGCACTTGGAGACACTTTCAAAGTTTTCCCAATTTTTCGGACTGACTGATCTTCATTTCTTAAAGTAATGATGGCCACTCGTTTTTCTTTACTTAGCTGCTTTTTTCTTGTCATAATACAAATTCTAACAGTCTATTCAGTAGGACTATCAGCTGTGCATCCACCTGACTTCTCCACAACGCAACTGATGGTCCCAACCCCATTTATAAGGCAAGAAATCCCACTTATTAAACCTGACAGGTTGTGAAGTGAAGACCATTTCAGGTGACTACCTCTAGAAGCTCATCAAGAGAATGCCAAGAGTGTGCAAAGCAGTAATCAAAGCAAAAGGTGGCTACTTTGATGAACCTAGAATATGACATATTTTCAGTTGTTTCACACTTTTTTGTTATGTATATAATTCCACATGTGATAATTCATAGTTTTGATGCCTTCAGTGCGAATCTACAATTGTCAGTCATGAAAATACAGAAAACTCTTTGAATGAGAAGGTGTGTCCAAACTTTTGGTCTGTACTATATATATATATATATATATATATATATATATATATATATATATATATATATATATATATATATATATATATACATATACACATACATATACATACATACATACACACACGTGCAGTACCGCAACATACAGTCGTGGCCAAAAGTTGAGAATTAGATAAATATTGGAAATTTGAAAAGTTGCTGCTTAAGTTTTTATAATAGCAATTTGCATCTACTCCAGAATGTTATGAAGATGATCAGATGAATTGCATCGTCCTTCTTTGCCATGAAAATTAACTTAATCCCAAAAAACCTTTCCACTGCATTTCATTGCTGTCATTAAAGGACCTGCTGAGATCATTTCAGTAATCGTCTTGTTACTCAGGTGAGAATGTTGACGAGCACAAGGCTGGAGATCATTATGTCAGGCTGATTGGGGTAAAATGGCAGACTTGACCTGTTAAAAGGAGGGTGATGCTTGAAATCATTGTTCTTCCATTGTTAACCATGGTGACCTGCAAAGAAACGCGTGCGGCCATCATTGCGCTGCATAAAAATGTCTTCACAGGCAAGGATATTGTGGCTACTAAGATTGCACCTCAATCAACAATTTATAGGATCATCAAGAACTTCAAGGAAAGAGGTTCAATTCTTGTTAAGAAGGCTTCAGGGCGTCCAAGAAAGTCCAGCAAGCGCCAGGATGGTCTCCTAAAGAGGATTCAGCTGCGGGATCGGAGTGCCACCAGTGCAGCGCTTGCTCAGGAATGGCAGCAGGCAGGTGTGAGCGCATCTGCACGCACAGTGAGGAGAAGACTTTTTGGAAGATGGCCTGGTGTCAAGAAGGGCAGCAAAGAAGCCACTTCTCTCCAAAAAACCATCAGGGACAGATTGATCTTCTGCAGAAAATATGGTGACTGGACTGCTGAGGACTGGGGCAAAGTCATATTCTCCGATGAAGCCTCTTTCCGATTGTTTGGGGCATCAGGAGAAAGGCTTGTCCGGAGAAGAAAAGGTGAGCGCTGCCATCAGTCCTGTGTCATGCCAACAGTAAAGCATCCTGAGACCATTCATGTGTGGGGTTGCTTCTCATCCAAGGGAGTGGGATCACTCACAATTCTGCCCCAAAACACAGCCATGAATATAGAATGGCACCAAAACACCCTCCAACAGCAACTTCTTCCAACAATCCAACAGTTTGGTGAAGAACAATGCATTTTCCAGCACGATGGAGCCCCGTGCCATAAGGCAAAAGTGATAACTAAGTGGCTCGGGGACCAAAACGTTGACATTTTGGGTCCATGGCCTGGAAACTCCCCAGATCTTAATCCCATTGAGAACTTGTGGTCAATCCTCAAGAGGCGGGTGGACAAACAAAAACCCACTAATTCTGACAAACTTCAAGAAGTGATGATGAAAGAATGAGCTGCTATCAGTCAGGAATTGGCCCAGAAGGTGATGGAGAGCATGCCCAGTCGGATTGCAGAGGTCCTGAAAAAGAAGGGCCAACACTGCAAATACTGACTCTGCATAAATGTCATGTAATTGTCGATAAAAGCCTCTGAAACGTATGAAGTGCGTGTAATTATATTTCACTACATCACAGAAACACCTGAGACAAAGATCTAAAAGCAGTTTAGCAGCAAACTCTGTGAAAACTAATATTTGTGTCATTCTCAAAACTTTTGGCCACGACTGTACACAGTACCGCTATATATATACACACACACGTGCAGTACCACTACATACACAGTACCGCTAGAGAAATATATATAAAAAATATCTGGCCCTAGGAAGGAGTTGTTGGGATGAAGGTTTCTCTGTGATGATGACAAATGGAAGAGATTATATTAGAGGAGACTCCAGCCCGGACACAAGAGGAGATGCGGCCTCCAGCCCGGACACAAGAGGAGATGCGGCCTCCAGCCCGGACACAAGAGGAGATGCGGCCTCCAGCCCGGACACAAGAGGAGATGCGGCCTCCAGCCCGGACACAAGAGGAGATGCGGCCTCCAGCCCGGACACAAGAGGAGATGAGGCCTCCAGCCCGGACACAAGAGGAGATGAGGCCTCCAGCCCGGACACAAGAGGAGATGAGGCCTCCAGCCCGGACACAAGAGGAGATGAGGCCTCCAGCCCGGACACAAGAGGAGATGAGGCCTCCAGCCCGGACACAAGAGGAGATGAGGCCTCCAGCCCGGACACAAGAGGAGATGCGGCCTCCAGCCCGGACACAAGAGGAGATGCGGCCTCCAGCCCGGATACAGGATGAGATACAGCCTCTAGCCCGGATACAGGATGAGATACGACCTCTAGCCCGGATACAGGATGAGATACGACCTGTAGCCTGGATACAAGATGAGATACGACCTGTAGCCTGGATACAAGATGAGATACGACCTCTAGCCTGGATACAGGATGAGATAAGACCTCTAGCCTAGGATTGAAGCGCTCACCACAAGGCCTCCATGCTCCAACCCAACAGTCATTAAACAGAACCTGGATTCATTGCTAAAGACGATACGGTTCCTGTCTGTAGAGGTCCAGGTTTCTGGTTCACAACATGACTGCAAATGAAGGTGAAGGCGACTGTCAATGGCAGGACATGTAATGGGCGCCATGACACCAAATTTCCTCCTGCTAAGTGCCTAAAATCAGTCCGAGCAGAGACCGGTGTGGAGCACCCAGTGATGCACCCCATCTCAGCAGATGGGAAAGCACTTTTACGCCCTCTTGTGGCAAGATCCAGCGTCTAATCCGACCAGACCTGTAATAACTTGCATATCAGCCGGAGAGATAACTGCAGCAATCCAACATTTTTATCTGAGGGCGGGATTGTTTTGGTCAATGAGTGTATGAGTATATACATATATCTATACATACCGGTCACATGTCATCCTGTATATAACCCCTGGAACCATATAACCCAGGCACAGGCTGAGCCCCTGTATAACCTGCTATAACCCGGGCACAGGCCGAGCCCCTGCATAACCCAGGCACAGGCCGAGCCCCTGTATAACCTGCTATAACCCGGGCACAGGCCGAGCCCCTGCATAACCTAGGCACAGGCCGAGCCCCTGTATAACCTGCTATAACACGGGCACAGGCAGAGCCCCTGCATAACCCAGGCACAGGCCGAGCCGCTGTATAACCTGCTATAACCCGGGCACAGGCAGAGCCCCTGTATAACCTGCTATAACCCGGGCACAGGCAGAGCCCCTGTATAACCTGCTATAACCCAGGCACAGGCCGAGCCCCTGCATAACCTGCTATAACCCAGGCACAGGCCGAGCCCCTGCATAACCTGCTATAACCCAGGCAAAGGCCGAGCCCCTGCATAACCCAGGCACAGGCCGAGCCCCTGCATAACCCAGGCACAGGCCGAGCCCCTGCATAACCCAGGCACAGGCCGAGCCCCTGCATACCCAGGCACAGGCCGATCCCCGGCATAACCCAGGCACAGGCCGAGCCCCTGCATAACCCAGGCACAGGCCGAGCCCCTGCATAACCCAGGCACAGGCCGAGCCCTGCATAACCCAGGCAAAGGCCGAGCCCCTGCATAACCCAGGCACAGGCCGAGCCCCTGCATAACCCAGGCACAGGCCGAGCCCTGCATACCCAGGCACAGGCCGAGCCCCTGCATAACCCAGGCACAGGCCGAGCCCCTGCATAACCCAGGCACAGGCCGAGCCCCTGCATAACCCAGGCACAGGCCGAGCCCCTGCATAACCCAGGCACAGGCCGAGCCCCTGCATAACCCAGGCACAGGCCGAGCCCCTGCATAACCCAGGCACAGGCCGAGCCCCTGCATAACCCAGGCACAGGCCGAGCCCCTGCATAACCCAGGCACAGGCCGAGCCCCTGCATAACCCAGGCACAGGCCGAGCCCCTGCATAACCCAGGCACAGGCCGAGCCCCTGCATAACCCAGGCACAGGCCGAGCCCCTGCATAACCCAGGCACAGGCCGAGCCCCTGCATAACCCAGGCACAGGCCGAGCCCCTGCATAACCCAGGCACAGGCCGAGCCCCTGCATAACCCATGCACAGGCCGAGCCCCTGCATAACCCAGGCACAGGCCGAGCCCCTGCATAACCCAGGCAAGGCCGAGCCCCTGCATAACCAGGCACAGGCCGAGCCTGCAAAACCCAGGCACAGGCCGAATGCCCTGCATAACCAGGCACAGGCGATCCCCTGCAGAACCCAGGCACAGGCCGAGCCCCTGCATAACCCAGGCACAGGCCGAGCCCCTGCATAACCCAGGCACAGGCGAGCCCCTGCATAAACGGCACAGGCCGAGCCCTGTAAACCTGCTATAACCCGGCAAGGCCGAGCCCCTGCATAACCCGCAAAGGCCGAGCCCCTGTATAACCCTTAAAGGCACAGGCCGAGCCCCTGCATAACCCGGCACAGGCCGAGCCCCTGTATAACCTGCTATAACCCGGCACAGGCCGAGCCCCCTGCATAACCCAGGCACAGGCGAGCCCCTGCATAACCCGGCACAGGCCGAGCCCCTGCATAACCCAGGCACAGGCCGAGCCCCTGGCAGAACCCAGGCACAGGCCGAGCCCCTGCATAACCCAGGCACAGGCCGAGCCCCTGCATACCAGCACAGGCCGAGCCCCTGCATAACCCAGGCACAGCGAGCCCCTGCATAACCCAGGCACAGGCCGAGCCCCTGCATAACCCAGGCACAGGCCGAGCCCCTGCATAACCCAGGCACAGGCCGAGCCCCTGCATAACCCAGGCACAGGCCGAGCCCCTGCATAACCCAGGCACAGGCCGAGCCCCTGCATAACCCAGGCACAGGCCGAGCCCCTGCATAACCCAGGCACAGGCCGAGCCCCTGCATAACCCAGGCACAGGCCGAGCCCCTGCATAACCCAGGCACAGGCCGAGCCCCTGCATAACCCAGGCACAGGCCGAGCCCCTGCATAACCCAGGCACAGGCCGAGCCCCTGCATAACCCAGGCACAGGCCGAGCCCCTGCATAACCCAGGCACAGGCCGAGCCCCTGCATAACCCAGGCACAGGCCGAGCCCCTGCATAACCTGCTATAACCCAGGCAAAGGCCGAGCCCCTGCATAACCCAGACACAGGCCGAGCCCCTGCATAACCCAGGCACAGGCCGAGCCCCTGCATAACCCAGGCACAGGCCGAGCCCCTGCATAACCCAGGCACAGGCCGAGCCCCTGCATAACCCAGGCACAGGCCGAGCCCCTGCATAACCTGCTATAACCCAGGCACAGGCCGAGCCCCTGCATAACCTGCTATAACCCAGGCACAGGCCGAGCCCCTGCATAACCTGCTATAACCCAGGCAAAGGCCGAGCCCCTGCATAACCCAGGCACAGGCCGAGCCCCTGCATAACCCAGGCACAGGCCGAGCCCCTGCATAACCCAGGCACAGGCCGAGCCCCTGCATAACCCAGGCACAGGGCCGAGCCCCTGCATAACCCAGGCACAGGCCGAGCCCCTGCATAACCCAGGCACAGGCCGAGCCCCTGCATAACCCAGGCACAGGCCGAGCCCCTGCATAACCCAGGCACAGGCCGAGCCCCTGCATAACCCAGGCACAGGCCGAGCCCCTGCATAACCTGCTATACCCAGGCAAAGGCCGAGCCCCTGCATAACCCAGGCACAGGCCGAGCCCCTGCATAACCCAGGCACAGGCCGAGCCCCTGCATAACCCAGGCACAGGCCGAGCCCCTGCATAACCCAGGCACAGGCCGAGCCCCTGCATAACCCAGGCACAGGCCGAGCCCCTGCATAACCCAGGCACAGGCCGAGCCCTGCATAACCCAGGCACAGGCCGAGCCCCTGCATAACCCAGGCACAGGCCGAGCCCCTGCATAACCCAGGCACAGGCCGAGCCCCTGCATAACCCAGGCACAGGCCGAGCCCCTGCATAACCTGCTATAACCCAGGCAAAGGCCGAGCCCCTGCATAACCCAGGCACAGGCCGAGCCCCTGCATAACCCAGGCACAGGCCGAGCCCCTGCATAACCCAGGCACAGGCCGAGCCCCTGCATAACCCAGGCACAGGCCGAGCCCCTGCATAACCCAGGCACAGGCCGAGCCCCTGCATAACCCAGGCACAGGCCGAGCCCCTGCATAACCCAGGCACAGGCCGAGCCCCTGCATAACCCAGGCACAGGCCGAGCCCCTGCATAACCCAGGCACAGGCCGAGCCCCTGCATAACCCAGGCACAGGCCGAGCCCCTGCATAACCCAGGCACAGGCCGAGCCCCTGCATAACCCAGGCACAGGCCGAGCCCCTGCATAACCCAGGCACAGGCCGAGCCCCTGCATAACCCAGGCACAGGCCGAGCCCCTGCATAACCCAGGCACAGGCCGAGCCCCTGTATAACCTGCTGTAACCCGGGCAAAGGCCGAGCCCCTGTATAACCTGCTGTAACCCGGGCAAAGGCCGAGCCCCTGTATAACCTGCTGTAACCCGGGCAAAGGCCGAGCCCCTGTATAACCTGCTATAACCCAGGCAAAGGCCGAGCCCCTGTATAACCTGCTATAACCCAGGCAAAGGCCGAGCCCCTGTATAACCTGCTATAACCCAGGCAAAGGCCGAGCCCCTGTATAACCTGCTATAACCCAGGCAAAGGCCGAGCCCCTATATACCACGGGCACAGGCAGAGCCCCTATATACCACGGGCACAGGCAGAGCCCCTATATACCACGGGCACAGGCAGAGCCCCTATATACCACGGGCACAGGCAGAGCCCCTATATACCACGGGCACAGGCAGAGCCCCTATATACCACGGGCACAGGCAGAGCCCCTATATACCACGGGCACAGGCAGAGCCCCTATATACCACGGGCACAGGCAGAGCCCCTATATACCACGGGCACAGGCAGAGCCCCTATATACCACGGGCACAGGCAGAGCCCCTATATACCACGGGCACAGGCAGAGCCCCTATATACCACGGGCACAGGCAGAGCCCCTATATACCACGGGCACAGGCAGAGCCCCTATATACCACGGGCACAGGCAGAGCCCCTATATGACCCGGCAGTGCTTCCTGGCAGATTGTGATGGTTTCTGGTTTGTGACTCTTGTGGTGAAACCATCAGAGTCAAAATGAAAGCAGCAGATCGGCGTCTGGGGAATTTGTCAGTACGAGTCACAGCGCGGATAACAGCCCCTTTCATATACACGGGCACCACAAATATACATCCGGCCCATCCCCCAACATACATCAGCATTGTGTAATAAACTTCATAATACACTCCCGACTTTCTATTTCTCACCACTTTATAAAGATCAGCAAGCAGAGGTCTTGAAAACGGAATTAAAATAATATGAGAAACTTCCCCCGGAGAGTTAATAGCTCTGGAAGAATTGGGTGCAGACATCATCCCCGTCCCCAGGAGCTCACAATCACATGTCACTATAACAACACATAGTAATATAACCACCATCATCCCCGTCCCCAGGAGCTCACAATCACTTGCCCCTATAACACATAGTAATATAACCACCATCATCCCCAGGAGCTCACAATTACATGCCCCCATAATAACACATATTAATATAACCCCCATCAGCTCACAATCACATGCCCCTGTAATGACATATAATAATACAACCACCATCATCCCTGTCCCCAGGAGCTCACAATCAAATCCTCATCTCATGGGGCAGCCATAACACAGAACAGGCAGACAAGTGTACGAGAGGTGGGCAACTTACCTGCCAAAGTCACAAAGCTTCAGCACGGCGGTATCGGGGTCCAGCAGCAGGTTCTGTGGCTTGATGTCCCGATGGCAGATCCCAAAGGAATGGATGTAGGCTAAACTGCGGAACAGCTGATACATGTACAACTGTGGAGGCGAGAGAACAGGCAAGCGTGACTGCGGAGAACTGCGCGCCTCTCACCCCAAATGTAAAGAGGAGGCCGACTTCTAGGTCCGAGCAGCTAAACACTCACAGCTTTCTAGTATCGTGCGTGTTTCAACGCCACCATTTTCAAGATCACCGTTTACTGTCAATGAATGTGACCAGACACTTGAATACCTGGCTAAATTTAGCATTTCTCACAGCGGAGGGTGTGTTACAATGTTATGACGTAGACCACACTTTAAGCTAAAAACGTCTGGGGTACTAAAGTCGTCCTCAAACTTTGTTACAGTGTGTCAGTCTGGAGTCAGCGCTGATTAGCTCACGGCCAGAAACAGAACCCTCAGCTGTGAGAAGGAGGCCATGATGTCTCTGTTCACTGAAAGCAAGCAGGTGTCTGGAAAACAACGCTGAATTGAAACAGAGGGGGTTTTATCAACAGCTTTTTGGCAGTTTATTGACATAAACAAGTCATAATTTGCACAAAAATGTCAATTTTCACACGTGCTTTCCAAAAAGAATTAAAGAGCGTCTGTCAGCAGTTTTGTCCCTCTGACACCGGCTGACCTGTTCCATGGGCGCTCGGCAGCTGAAGACATCTGTGGTGGTCCCATGGACATCTGTGGTGTCCGCATTGCAGAAGAAAAAAAAAAAAAAAAAAAAAAGAAAGAAGATTATATGCAAATGAGCCTCTAGGAGCATCGGGGGCGTTACCATTACACCAAGAGGCCCCGCTCTGCAACTGTCAATCTAAGTGCAGAGAGAGCTGAGCCTCTAGGTGTAATGGTAACGCCCCCGTTGCTCCTAGAGGCTCATTTGCATATAATAAAACATCGTTTTTCTCAGCAATGCAGGCACATCTGAAAATGGGACCAACGGAGATACCTTCAGCTGCCAAGCAGGGGGGCCCGGGCACTTGCAGCAAACTCTCTGCCCCTTGGCACGGCTCATTAGCATATGATAAAAACGGAGTAAGAAAACCGATTTGATACATATGCAAATTACAGTGAGATGAGTCCTGTCCCTGACTCCTCTCACGTACAGGACTCCTCTCGGTTTAATTTGCATATGTATCAAATCGGTTTTCTTACACAATAAAAGCACACAGAGCTATGGGGACTGGATATTGCGGATGTGCTAGCGGCCGTCTAGCAACCGATGTCCTCAGCGCTATACACAAAATTCCGGTGACAGGTTCCCTTTAAACGGCTGCAATCATTACAGGGGTCTCCAGGTTATGGGTCCTCAATACAAAGTGGGTTAGGTCTGACACCTGGCACCCCCCATCAACTGTCTCCGGACACTATACGGGGTGCAGAGCTGGAGGCGCAGGGCTCCGTCCGCGGCATATACTGCCGCTCGTGGCTTCTACACAGCATACCGGGCCCTCTGCAGCTACCCAAAGTAGGGGTACCAGGTGTAGGAACCCCACCAATCTGACATCAATGACCTGTCCCAAGGATAAATCCTTAATATGGAATTCCTGCAACACCCCCTTAAGTTTAATAACTCAGTGAGTGGCACTATGGCATCGGTGTGCTCGGCAGGGCCAGAAGGACGGGGCAACGTGCCAGTATACATCACCTTGACGTAAATTATGGGGAGGGCTTGCTTGGCTCGGCTATAGTGTCTGGCCACTCTGTACACCGTCTCCGGAACGTAGTCCAGCACCAGATTCAGGTAGACCTCATCTTTCTAGAAAAGGAAGAAATAAACGGTTATATAAAAAAAAACAAGTGCTGGTAATCCAGCATCTAACAATCCAGACAGGCTGGTAATCTGGCGCTTACTCCCAGTGCAGATGTGGAATACTATACTGGAAGGCACTGGCTCCTAGCAGAGCTGTCATACCGAGTCTCACAGGCAATGGGAAAAAGGATGCAAACTACCGCCTCTCCAGAAGGAAGACCGCTGACCCCCTAGTGCCACCGACGAGGAGCGTCATGAGTGTAAAGGACATGATTGCCACCAAAGAGGGGTGGGGCACAGTGGAGAACACTGCCACCAAAGAGGGGTGGGGCACAGTGGAGAACTGCCACCAAAGAGGGGTGGGGCACAGTGGAGAACACTGCCACCGGAGGGGAGACACTGCTACCAGAGGAGCACTGTGGGGATATAATTAGCAGCATTAATGGGGCACTCTAGGGGAATAAAAATCATTACTGGTGGCACTGGGGAGTTTTATTACCGAGGCCCTATAGGGGGCATTACTGGGGGATTTTTTCAATATGTGGGTACTATATTGGGCCTTACTGGAGGCATTTTAATACTGGGACACTAGTATAGCAGGATTTATTACTGGGGGCACTATAGGGGACATTAATAATGGCATTTATCCTGGGGGGTAAAGTAGGGGCATTTCTATTACAGGACATTATGTCTGCGGACACTACACATGTTCCAAATTATTATGCAAATTATATTTTTCTCTGATTTCCCTAAATGGTCGATAATTTTCAAGACATCAATTCTTTTTTTTTAAAACCTCCCAATGAGAACAGGATACTTTTTCACAAACTAAAAGACTCGAAATGCGCTGTTCCAAATTATTCTGCAAACCTTTTATAGGTTGTAAAGAACGGAAAGTGGTCATTGGTTGAAGTTGCAGCGCTGGGCGATCACATTTAGTGAAATCAGAAGCCATTTCAATCACAAACACCTTATCAGGCCAAGTTACATGGTCACGTAGGACGCCTCCTCCGATGTCACCTTCACTATTCTCGCATCCATTCAGATTTTGGAGAGTTTCTGCTCGCAGCGTTCTTTGCAGGATCTCAGAATAGCCTCCCAGATGTCCACTGCCTCCCACCTCATAGATCTTTTGCTCGAGGAGACTCCATAGGTTTTCCATAGGGTTGAGGTCAAGGGAGGATGGTGGCCACATAATGAGCTTCTCTCCTTCTACGCCCATAGCAGCCCATGACTCGGAGGTCTTCTGTGGAGCCTGAGTTGGGGCATTGTCAGCATCAAGAGGAATTTGCTTCAGGTTCTTCTTTTTGTATCATGGAAGACAGTGGTCATTCAGAAATTCTACATGATGTCATTTCCGCACCTTCAGGGACCCTAAAGGGACCTATGGGCTCTCTCCCCATGACTCCACCACTTCCTTGCTGACGTTGCAGCCTTGTTGGAAAATGGTGGCCTTCCACCAACCATCTACTACTCCATCCATCTGGAAGACGCAGGGTTGCACAGCCCTCATCAGTAAACAGGTCTTCATGCGTGTCTCGGCCCACCGTGACCGGTCTCCTTGTGACTGCTGGTTGGGGGTGGCCGAATCGTAGGTTTATGCACAACTGCAGCCTCTGGAGGATCGTACGCCTTGAGGTTCGCAGACTCGAGGCTCCAGCCGCCTGTGCTCTGAATCAGCCGCAATCTCTTCACAGTGTGATGATCACGCTCAAGTTTTCGGGAAATATCCAATGATTTCATACCTTGTCCAAGGCATTGCACTATTTGACGCTTTTCCCATATTGCTGGAAACCTGTGGCCTGCTTAATAATGTGGAACATCCTTCTTAAGGCCTCTTGCACACGAATGTTGGGTGCCCGTGGCCATATTGCGGCCCGCATACAGCGGGACCACAATAGACAGGCACCGGCCCGAGTGTACTCAGCATCATGGATGCGGACCCATTCACTTGAACGGATCAGCAATCACGGGACGGAACCCCACAGAAGCATTACGGAGTGCTTCAGTTTCTGTCCGTGCCTCCGCACCGCAAATAAATTTTTGTACTTACTGTAAAATCTTTTTCTCGTTGGATGCATTGGGGGACGCAGATCCCACCCTTGTTGTTTTTTTTTCTTCGTTCAGATTTTGCGGGACTCTTCGATAATGGTCCTCTTTCTGGTCTAGGACATGATGGCTTCATTTTTCGCTCTGGATTTTGGTGCTCCTACTGCTTTAGTACCAACTGGTGAGTTTAGTGCCCGTGCAGAGGGGCTAGCCATCTGGGTGGAGCCAACACTTTACTTTTCTAGTGTCATCTGGGCATGTACCCATGGTGCTGTGTCCCCCAATGCCATTCACGAGAAAATAGAACTATTTATTTGTGGTGCGGACAGATCACGGACCCATTCAAGTTGAAATTGCAAATTGCGGTCCCCAATGCACGGAACGGATGCACAACGATCGTGTCCTAGAGGCCTAAGGGCATTTTCACACCAGCGTTATTCTTCTCCGGCATAGAGTTCCGTCCTAGGGGCTCAATACCGGAAAAGAACTGATCAGTTTTATCCTAATGCATTCTAAATGGAGAGCGATCCGATCAGGACGTCTGCAGTTCAGTCTTTTTGCCTTATCAGGACGGAGATAATACCGTAGCATGCTCCGTCCAAAAAATCCGAAACACTTGCCAAAATGCCGCATCCGGCATTTTTTCCCATTGAAATGCATTAATGCTGTATCCGACACCGGCAAAACTGATCCGTTTGTTACGGCAAAACTGTTTGTTCCGGCAAAACTGATCCGTTTTTGCAGTCTGCGCATGCTCGGACCGCAAAAAAATGTGAAAAAAAATAAATAAATGACAGATCCGTTTTTCCGGATGACACCGGAGAGACGGATCCGGCATTCCAATGCATTTGTCTGATAAAAGTCTGACAAATGCCATTAGTTTGCATACGTTTTGACGGATCCGGCAGGCAGTTCCGGCGACTGAATCCTCTGCAGCAAGCGTGAAAGTAGCCTTAGTCCCTTTAATTGGGCTCACCTGGAGAACTAATCATCAGCCCTGAGACACAAAAGCATCCATGGCTCTGACACTGGTATACAGGCACTATTACTGGGAGCACAATGGAGGGTTTTATTATTATTGCTGGGGCATTACAGGGACACCATTTCTACTGGGGTCACTATTTTGTCAGCAGTATAGTATTTGGGGGCATTGTGGAGCACAGTGGGCACAGTACTGGGGGTGGCAGCAGGGTGACAATGTTGGGACACCAGGACGGGGAGGTTGATGGAAAAATTGAGAAATCTAACCTGTCTGTGTAACAGACGCAGATGACAGAATGTGTCATGGCGGTCTGGGTCAAACGGAGGAGAAGGGGAAAGAGAAGGTCTACATGATAGGAGATGTCCCTGGGTATAGGAGGGGAGTAGTGCTGCGTTCTCCTGTATGTTTGGTAGTGGCCAGCAGTAGAGCAGCGCGCCACCTCCTCCAAGTCTTTTTTTATTATAATTATTAGTGTTGAGCGAGGCAGGGCACAGATCAGAGATCCAAAGCCGCTTCATTCAAAACTGTGTGTGAATGCTGTATGGAAACCCGTCTGTACAGCACTAAAATGTATGGGCTTCGGGGAGGTGAAATTCGTCATGTCCGAAGTCTCAAGAGACTTTGATGAATAACTTCGGACTTCAATTATACAATTGAAAACCATTTTAAAACTGGCATCCAAAGTCAGATATACATCCCATAATACCTAGCACGTTCCGCCGACATCCCATAATACCCAACACATCCCACATACTTGCCATAATACTCACTGTATCCCATAATACCCAACACATCCCATCTACATTGGGTACATCCCACCTACATCCCATAATTCGGCCACCTGCCGACACACCCCATAACGCCCCTCACCTTCTCTCCGCTGGAGTAGAAGAAGTAGCGCAGCCGCACGATGTTGCAGTGGTCCAGCTTCCTCATTATCTGCAGTTCTCGGTTCTGAAATTTGAAAGAAAAAAACATAATCATCATTGAAGCGTTACAATGTGTCAGGAAAAGAGTACAACAAACCCTCATCCGAAAAGTGGAGAAGGGTAGACAGTGGTGGTCGCCCTCCTGAACGGTAAATCTTCTCCACCATTCAGTAGTGTGGGAAAGCCACAACCAATATGGCCGCTTCCAGAACGGTCCACGGCGACCCCCAAAAGGTCACAGATGGGCGAGTGCCCCTGGGAAATAAGGAGAGGACTCCAGCACCCTGCAATCTACTGACTGGTGGTCAGGAGCCCGGCCTACTGAGCATAGGGGGGCCACAGGGATTATCGCCCCACCAACCCCCTGCCCCTACACAGCCGGCAATACAAGGGTTAACGGTCACCAAACCAGAATTCTGAGATACCAAGAACAGTATTGTGATACTCAATACCAGGCGAAAAATACCCCACATTAACCCCATAACACCTTAATGTGAGGCACATAGAGGTACCAAAATATTAACCCCATGTGCCTCACATTAATACAGGCATACAGCAGCGTCTGGACTCCATGAGGCATCACCACAATAAGACCTCCTGGATGCTGGTAGGATAAAGGACCTGTGATGATGTCAGAAACATATGGATGGAACTGGTCACATGGCGATGATGTCATCACAGCGCGGTCAGTGAACACTACTCCTATTCTCCTCCCCGACACTCCCCCCATCCTCCACTGTGCGGCCTGTGTGCACCCTCCCATCATCTGGCCGGGGCGGGCCTGTGGAGCGGGATTATCTAGATCTTCGAGGGATTCTCCATCACTTACTATTTATCCCCTTTATAATTATGAACACATTTTTAGGTTTTTACATAACCGGTCTCAATTTAATTTGAAAACGATGATAGGACCTTAACTCCTTAACGTCATATTTGGTATCGCCGCGTCCGTAACAACCTGCTCTATAAAAATACCACATGATCTAACCTGTCAGATGAACACTGTAAATAACAAAAAATAAAACCGTTTTGTTACCTTACCTCACAAAAAGGGTAATATAGAGCAACCAAAAATCATATGTACCCTAAAATAGTACCAACAAAACTTCCACCCTATCCCGTAGTTTCCAAAATGGGGTCATTTTTGGAGTTTCTACTCTAGGGGTGCATCAGGGGGTCTTCAAATGTGACATGGCAGCTTAAAATTATCCCAGTGAAATCTGCCCTCCAATAACCGTATGGCGTTCCTTTCCTTCTGCGCCCTGCCGTGTGCCCGTACAGCAGTTTACAGAAACACCCCATATGTGGTCGTAAACTACAGAATCAAGGCAATAAATATTGAGTTTTGTTTGGCTGTTAACCCTTGCTTTATTAGTGGGAAAAAAATGGATTAAAATGGAAAATCTGCCAAAAAAGTGAAATTCTGAAATTTCATCTCTATTTTCCATAAATTCTTGTAGAGCACCTAAAGGGTTAAGAAAGTTTGTAAAATCAGTTTTGAATACCTTGAGGGGTGTAGTTTCTAAAAGTGTCATTTTTCGGTGGTTTCTATTATGTGAGCCTCACAAAGTGACTTCAGACCTGAACTGGTCCCTAAAAAGTGGGTTTTGGAAATTTTCAGAAAAATTTCAAGATTTGCTTCTAAACTTTTAAAGCTCCATTCACACGTCCGTAGCGTGTTTTGCAGATACACAAAACACGGACACGGCAATGTGCGTTCCGCATTTTTTGGACCGCACATCGCCGGCACTAATAGAATATGCCTAGTCTTGTCCACAATTGGGGACAAGAATAGGACATGTTCTATTTTTTTTCGGGAACGGAAATGCGGACCCAGAAGTGCAGGTCCGCATTACCGGAGCCGGGCCGCAAATGCAGAACGAAATTGCGGACGAGTGAATGTAGCCTTAGGCTTCACAAAATGATCCAAACATGAAGTAGAATATGACATGTCAGATTTGCTAAAAATGGCCTGGTCCTTAAGGCGTTAAACCAACCTCAAAACAGAAACCGCCATGAATAGAAGGTCCGCTCGCGGCTCCGCCGACGCGTCTACACAGAATGATGGGAATTCTTCTTCTTCTTATTGTACGCACGTGTATAGCGGTGACATATCGCACACTGTCCCCAATGGGGCTCCCAATCTAAGGTCCCCATCAGCCACGCGCTGCCCCAAGTGACGGAGAGTCCTCACCTCTGACACCTCGCAGCTGATAATGAGAACCACACAGAGCGGGAGTAGTAGCATGGAGGCCACGGAAGGGGGCACCACACAGGTCACGCCCAGAGAGCGGAGAGTTACTGGTGTAATAAAGGGTAACAGCAAAAAATACAAAGGCCCAGCGGAGGGCAGCACCACCGGCAGAGGGTAACTCTGCAACGGACACCCTCAGTACCCCACCCCGAGGCCTCCACTACCTCCTCTGTACCCCACCCCGAGGCCTCCACTACCTCCTCTGTATCCCCACCCCGAGGCCTCCACTACCTCCTCTGTACCCCACCCGAGGCCTCCACTACCTCCTCTGTACCCCACCCGAGGCCTCCACTACCTCCTATGTATCCCCACCCGAGGCCTCCACTACCTCCTCTGTATCCCCCCCACCCTGAGATCCTCCACTACCTCCTCTGTATCCCCCCCACCCTGAGATCCTCCACTACCTCCTCTGTATCCCCCCCACCCTGAGATCCTCCACTACCTCCTCTGTATCCCCCCCACCCTGAGATCCTCCACTACCTCCTCTGTATCCCCATGCCAACATCCTCCACTACCTCCTCTGTATCCCCCCCATCCTGAGATCCTCCACTACCTCCTATGTATCCCCCCCATCCTGAGATCCTCCACTACCTCCTATGTATCCCCATGCCAACATCCTCCACTACCTCCTCTGTATCCCCCCCATCCTGAGATCCTCCACTACCTCCTATGTATCCCCCCCATCCTGAGATCCTCCACTACCTCCTATGTATCCCCATGCCAACATCCTCCACTACCTCCTCTGTATCCCCCCCATCCTGCGACCTCCACTACCTCCTCTGTATCCCCACCATCCTGCGACCTCCACTACCTCCTCTGTATCACCCCACCCTGAGGCCTCCACTACCTCCTCTGTATCCCCCCATCCTGAGGCCTCCACTACCTCCTCTGTATGCCCCATCCTGAGATGTTCCACTGCCTCCTCTGTAAGCCCCCCCCCATCCTGCGACCTCCACTACCTCCTCTGTATCCCCCCATCCTGAGGCCTCCACTACCTCCTCTGTATCCCCCCCATCCTGCGACCTCCACTACCTCCTCTGTATCCCCCCCCATCCTGAGGCCTCCACTGCCTCCTCTGTATCTCCCCCATCCTGAGGCCTCCACTGCCTCCTCTGTATGCCCCATCCTGAGATGTTACACTGCCTCCTCTGTAAGCCCCCCATGTCCCAAGCCCTCCACTAGCTCCTCTGTATCCCCCCCATCCTGAGGCCTCCACTGCCTCCTCTGTATGCCCCATCCTGAGATGTTCCACTGCCTCCTCTGTAAGCCCCCCATGTCCCAAGCCCTCCACTAGCTCCTCTGTATCCCCCGTCCCGAGGTCTCCACGACCTCCTCGGTATCCCTCCGCTACCTCTGCTGCACTCTGGAGGACATGGCGTGTTGCAGAGCGGACACGTGATTTATGGCTGCACTTTAGGACAATCAGGGGAGGGCCGTTTCTTGGCTGCTTTGAAGTGTAATCTATTCCTGGAGGGGAGGAAGCCCCCGTGACCCTGCAGCCCACCCGACTCACCTGCACAGAAAGTCAGGGAACATGGAGTAAAAATAACATCTGCCCCAAACCCCAGAGCAGCCCCTGTACAGACTAGGTCTTCTCCTGCCAAAAAACAACCCATACATGACCTACAACACACAGGAACTACACACACACATACATACAGAAATAACCCGGCAGCGAGGATACCGCCAGAGAACATGCAATGACCCCGCAGCGAGGATACCGCCAGAGAACATGCAATAACCCGGCAGCGAGGATACCGCCAGAAAACATGCAATAACCCTGCAGCGAGGATACCGCCAGAGAACATGCAATAACCCTGCAGCGAGGATACCGCCAGAAAACATGCAATAACCCTGCAGCGAGGATACCGCCAGAGAACATGCAATAACCCTGCAGCGAGGATACCGCCAGAAAACATGTAATAACCCTGCAGCGAGGATACCGCCAGAGAACATGTAATAACCCCGCAGAGAGGATACCGCCAGAGAACATGTAATGACCCCGCAGTGAGGATACCGCCAGAGAACATGTAATAACCCTGCAGCGAGGATACCGCCAGAAAACATGTAATGACCCGGCAGCGAGGATACCGCCAGAAAACATGTAATGACCCGGCAGCGAGGATACCGCCAGAGAACATGTAATAACCCGGCAGCGAGGATACCGCCAGAGAACATGTAATGACCCGGCAGCGAGGA
Organism: Bufo gargarizans; assembly: GCF_014858855.1. Taxonomy (NCBI): domain Eukaryota; kingdom Metazoa; phylum Chordata; class Amphibia; order Anura; family Bufonidae; genus Bufo; species Bufo gargarizans. The sequence goes on from NW_025334434.1 coordinate 64,454, forward strand.
TACCGCCAGAGAACATGTAATAACCCTGCAGCGAGGATACCGCCAGAGAACATGCAATGACCCCGCAGCGAGGATACCGCCAGAGAACATGTAATGACCCCGCAGTGAGGATACCGCCAGAGAACATGTAATGACCCCGCAGTGAGGGTACCTCTAAAGGACACAGAACATCCATGAAGCTTGGGGCCTTATTTTCCCGGATGCCTGCCCTCATCACCATGCTTCCGATAAAAGTGGACCAAGCGGCAGCACCACAGCCCGGACCTCCACTCTCCACACGGAGTTCAGTCATTTTACAGTGAGGTCGATACATAAGTTGTGGATCAGGAGTAGGTGGATAATGGGGGGGTCCTGAAAACCTCACTGATGAAGGGGCGTCTGTGCTTACAGGGGCTATAAATGGTGCCCCCTGCTGTGCCCCTAACTCCATACACCTCAATCACACAGCACCACCGCCATATACTGTACAGTTACATGTAGGGAACCGTCCCTGACCTAGTCCTGCACACACAAAGAAACTTTGTAACAGTGTTTCAGTGTAGGCAATCCACAGTCCTATATCTAAACTGATACAGCTGAGGGTCTGATACAGCGTATCAGCAGGACTACAGTTATCAGCCACTCCGCCGAGGCAGCGAATGCAGGATCCCCCCCACTACAGCACAGACAGCACCAAGGAGCGGGCACCCCCTCCGTGCCAGATACAGCAGCAGTCACATGACTGGATGGTGCCTGGGTAAGGAAGGGTTAAGGTGTGCTCAGACATGTGACCTGAATTCCTTTGTCCCAGCTCCAGATCTGAGAGGGATGTGGGGGTGGGGGAGGCTTTGTCTGTCCTCACAGCTGTCCTCCTGCTACAATGTGTCGGAGCCCAGCTGCTGCCCGGACCTCGGCCCAGCCTCCGCTCCATCATTAGCTCCAGACCTCACCCCCTGCTGCAACAGACGCTGCCGCCACCGCAGCCAGACAGCATGACAGTCAGACTGACCGGGAGCGCAATGTGATCAATGTTTACACAAAGCAGAAGTGTAAGGACCCGCGATCTCCCAGCCCCAATTACCTGCGCCGATCCCCAGCCCCATGCCCAATTACCTGCGCCGATCCCCAGCCCCATGCCCAATTACCTGCGCCGATCCCCAGCCCCATGCCCAATTACCTGCGCCGATCCCCAGCCCCATGCCCAATTACCTGCGCCGATCCCCAGCCCCATGCCCAATTACCTGCGCCGATCCCCAGCCCCATGCCCCGCTACCTGCGCCGATCCCCAGCCCCATGCCCAATCACCTGCGCCGATCCCCAGCCCCATGCCCAATCACCTGCGCCGATCCCCAGCCCCATGCCCAATCACCTGCGCCGATCCCCAGCCCCATGCCCAATCACCTGCGCCGATCCCCAGCCCCATGCCCAATCACCTGCGCCGATCCCCAGCCCCATGCCCAATCACCTGCGCCGATCCCCAGCCCCAATCACCTGCGCCGATCCCCAGCCCCATGCCCAATCACCTGCGCCGATCCCCAGCCCCATGCCCAATCACCTGCGCCGATCCCCAGCCCCATGCCCAATCACCTGCGCCGATCCCCAGCCCCATGCCCAATCACCTGCGCCGATCCCCAGCCCCATGCCCAATCACCTGCGCCGCTCCCCAGCCCCGCTACACGCGCCGATCCCCAGCCCCGCTACACGCGCCGATCCCCAGCCCCGCTACACGCGCCGATCCCCAGCCCCGCTACACGCGCCGATCCCCAGCCCCGCTACACGCACAGATCCCCAGCCCCGCTACACGCACAGATCCCCAGCCCCGCTACACGCACAGATCCCCAGCCCTGCGCCCAATTACCTGCACCGATCCCCAGCCCAATTACCTGCAGTTACCTCTATGTACAGTAACCCCCCGCACTGCCAGTCCATGCACAGTAACCCCCCGCACTGCCAGTCTATGCACAGTAACCCCTCCCACTGCCAGTCTATGCACAGTAACCCCTCCCACTGCCAGTCTATGCACAGTAACCCCTCCCACTGCCAGTCTATGCACAGTAACCCCTCCCACTGCCAGTCTATGCACAGTAACCCCTCCCACTGCCAGTCTATGCACAGTAACCCCTCCCACTGCCAGTCTATGCACAGTAACCCCTCCCACTGCCAGTCTATGCACAGTAACCCCTCCCACTGCCAGTCGATGTACAGTAACACCCCGCACTGCCAGTCTATGCACAGTAACCCCTCCCACTGCCAGTCTATGCACAGTAACCCCTCCCACTGCCAGTCTATGCACAGTAACCCCTCCCACTGCCAGTCTATGCACAGTAACCCCCCGAACTGCCAGTGCACATCAAAATTTCATTTTTTGCCAAAATCACCCAGCCCTAGTTCAAGGATACATTAGTGAAAGCATAGACATGCCCACGCACATATATACACCGACCTACCTATCCACACACAAAGGTAAGTGTATCCAATCAGTAGGGAGGTGAAGCCGCTCGGACGCACACCTACGTGTGGACCCGCATCCCCAAGGGGAAGTGCATGACTGTATGAGGAGCTGACACGTATTAAAGGGAATGTATAAAATATGGATGGTAAAAATAATCATAAAAGGGAGAAAAGGATAAGATATAATGATCATTTCTATACGTAGCCATATGGGTCTCATTCATTTAACACGTGTCATGCTTTTTTGCCTGTGCCGTCTTCAGAGGCCGCACCGTCCTGCGCAGAGGGGAACCGAGGGTTAAGAAGCCTTTACCCCAAGGACAGACGTCGTCAGCTTCCCAACACCCTAGGAAATGCCAACAACATATGATAAGCGGCGGTCCCATCTCTGGAACCTGCTCCTATCTCCAAAAAGGAACGCCGCGCAGCCGCCTCTCCATTCACCGATATGGGACAGCATTCGGCTATTTCTGAAACTGCCATAGCGGTGAAGGATGGGTAGCCGTGCAGGCTTCACTTTGGGGCCGCACATGGGGAGAAGATCCTAGCGATAAGCCATCAATGTCAGATGGCAATGCCCCTCAAACCGATCAATTCATGGACTTCGTCAAGAAGAGGACCACCTCCCTCTCAAGGACCGGGGGCTTTGTATTGGACACCTCTCTGGGGTCAGTAACCTCTGGCACTCCAGCCACTGTGACACTACAACTCCCAGGAGGTTGGACGCTCTACTCTGCCCTACAGTCCTCAGGCCATATTCACATGTAGAAGTTACGGCATGCGTATTCGCCACGCTTTTCAATAGGGCTGCAGTTTTTACAGGTGAAACATGTAAATGTGCTTCACCTATAAGAACTTGACGTTGGGTGCGATTCCGCCCTTACTAGACCTGTCCCATCACCGTCCTCCGACGAATCTCAGGTATATATATATATATATATATATATACACATATACACATACACATCCTCTCCATAGGGCAGAACCTGAGATTTATACACACACAGGGACCCACCAGGGTCAGGTGCAGAATATGGAAGGTGGCAGCGCTCCCGCAGAATATATACTACACCATAAGGTGGTGCCCCAATCTCTACACTGCATCCATGCCACGACAACCCCCATACTACAAAATCGACAGACTGGGCAGTGACGGAACCAGTCACCCATAGCAAGCAAAACAGCAAGTGGCACAGCCCTGGTGCCATGGAGGAAGATGGCAGCTGGAATGTAGGGCTGCTGTATGTATTTCTATTTGCCATGCGGAGGGGACGGGGCTGCACCTTTATCCAACATGGCAGCACTTCACCCGGGGCTTGGCATCCCTGGCACAGGACCTTCACTGCTACAAAGGAGGAGGAGGATCTGGACCCAATTCAAGCAAGTCACAAATCAAACGCCGTCTATTGCACAACAGGCATATTAATAGCAGCAGGACGGCCACCCACAGCGCGGCACCACACAGGACACCCAGAAACCGGGCAGTCAGCGGAGAATGACCCCCCCGCGATGTGTGAATAAACCCCTGTCAGTGCCATGTGATCAAAAACCGCCCAGCAAAACCATCGTCCTGCTGCGGTTTGGGCCGTGTGGTCTTCACAGGCAAAAGGCTTTTACCATTTCACCTATAAAGGGCACGAGGCACTGACGGCCGGAGTCACTGCGCTCTTGGGGTCCATTCACACATCCGCAATTTCGTTGCGCATTTTGCGGAATGGAATTGCGGACCCATTCATTTCTATATGGAATTGCGGACCTGCACTTCCGTTCCCGAAAAAAAATAGAACATGTCCTATTCTTGGGCACAATTGCAGACAAGATTAGGCATATTCTATTAGTGCCGGCGATGTGCGGATCCGCATAAAAGACACAGATGTGTGAATGGACCCCTAACCACAGGTCTGACCACGTCCACACGACAATTCCCTGGAAGGATGAGGGCGACATGTCGGCCAAACGCTCACCTTGAACCTCTTGTCCTGCAGAACCTTCTTAATGGCCACGAGCTCCCCTGAGTCGCAGAGTTTGGCCTGATAGACCACACCGAAGGAGCCATTGCCGATCACCTTGGTGTCTGTGTAGCTGACCTCCTGCTGCCGGTCCGGACCCTGACCCGGGGTGGCCACCACAGTGGTGACTTTGCTGCCATCCTTGTCTCCTGGTAAAAAAACAAAACAAACACAAAGTTAGAAATGAACGTCTGGAATCAAGGCTCCGATTAACCATGTATTATAACATCTCGTGCTGCGTCTGATGAGGTCCCGCAGGGTGTGTGGCCCCTGTACTATAGGACATACAGCATCTACACTACTGCGGTAAACTACATCTCCATCACACGGAACAGACACAACACCAAAGGGAAACCATCAGAATGGAGGCAACTGGAGCAGAAGACACAACAGCAGAACTTGGGACTACAGCTCTGGATGTGAACGGAGCATAATGTAAAAGATGTATAAAGTGACAACACTGCATGGAAACATAAAACGCAGACACAGCCTGAATAGCTGCTGGCCGACAACTACTACTCTTATCATACATATGCATCCACCGCTCGGCACGTGCGAGGGGGTAAACCGATGTCGGACCCCTCTCCTGGGTGCAGATGAAGGAGCAGTGACCCCCTGACACCTCTGGGTGCTGCCCCTTGTACCCCATCTGACCAAATCAAAGCGTCGGATTCTGGAAAAGCAATACGACAACCAATATGGCTGCACTGGTTACTACTTGGTTGTCACTCTCAGGAACTAGTGGAGACCATGGTAAATGAGGTGGCAGAAGAGGAGGGCGGTGTGCCCGGGTAAGGCAGCACAGACTTCTGCCGCTGCGTGGTCTTACCTCGTCTGGTGCTTATTAGCCTCAGATCTGTTCCTTGCTCAGCCATAAATAGCCTCGTCTGCCCTGCGCGGCTGGAAAATACCGCCACACCGACTGCAAAGTCAGCTCGCTAATGACATGAAGCTGCGTTATGTAAGAGCATAGCCGGCGGACACAAAGGGTTACCAGCGGAGGGGCTAAGATCAGCAATCACCACCTAATCCGATCCTCAGAAGGAAGGCAAGCAGAAGAACCCCGCAGCAAACCAGCAGGTAAAGGGCGGTGCAAAAGATCACCAACAGCACTAGATTACAGGACTCTGCTTGCTGTCAGTGAATAGGAGCATTCTTCTTTACATCCGGAGGCTGGAATCTAACAACTCCTTTACCCATGAATGACTGAGGAGGGAGTCCTGCGGAGGAGCTCCTTAAGGGGGCTCATCAGAATGGTATTGAAAAACAACAACGGGCTAGAAAAGGATGAGCCATCATTGGCCTCCACCGATCCCCTGCCGCCACTCTCCACTTCCTGCACCAGGAGATGCCGCCATGCCGCCCACCCAAATTCCGACTTTTTTTTAAACATCACTGCAGAAATCCCATTAAAGGGGTGTCAGATGACAAAGTGTCCCCAGCGATCAGCTGTAGACTGTGGGGTAACCTGCAGCACCACCACAGGTGACATTGTGCGCCCGTCACCGCGCAGCGAGGGGTGTAATGTGCGCCCGTCACCGCGCAGCGAGGGGTGTAATGTGCGCCCGCCACCGTGCAGCGAGGGGTGTAATGTGCGCCCGTCACCGCGCAGCGAGGGGTGTAATGTGCGCCAGTCACCGCGCAGCGAGGGGTGTAATGTGTGTTTTAGAAAACAGGGTAGGGGGGATTTACTATCCAAAAACATACCCGTAAATACAGGCGCTGCACCCAGGCGTATATACCGGTAAATACAGGCGCTGCACCCAGGCGTATATACCGGTAAATACAGGCGCTGCACCCAGGCGTATATACCGGTAAATACAGGCGCTGCACCCAGGCGTATATACCGGTAAATACAGGCGCTGCACCCAGGCGTATATACCGGTAAATACAGGCGGGGCACAGTGTTGTGGGATCAGAGGCTCCTGGTATATGACATCTCTGTGGTACTGATGGGCACACACAAAGCAGTGGCGGCACTGGTGGCACCAAGCAGGCACTTCGGTGGGATGAGTTGCAGCGAGTCTTACAAGTCTCTGGACATATCTTACCCGGCTGCAGTGGAGAAAGTGTCTGCCGTCAGGCCGCATTCCTGAGCAGTGGTCCTGTGTAATGAAAACAGGAAGGAGAGCAGGAGGCTCCGCAGCAGGACTACTACCCCATCAGATCCGCCATCACAGGTCAACATCAAATCTGTATCAGCAGCGTACAAAGCTGGACCCCATATATTAAATCGATGAGACTCACAGGGGCCCCATTGTCTGAATATTTCTGCCCGATATGAAGACACGGCAATAAATTGTAAAAGTGGCCAGATGGTGCGCCTAACATATCAATATTACTGGACGGTGGAGAAGCACTTTATTCATTCATCTTCCCGGGCTGGAGGCTGACAATGTCCCAAGTGTCGCCATAAACCAACAGATGTCTTGCTGATAATCACGGCACTGGTCACTAGAAACAGTCAGTAAGAGCCCCTAACAGCTTCGCTGAGCTCTCAGGATGCAGACACTGAACAAGCAGGGAATGCTGGGAGATCAGCAGCTCCGGCACTTTTGGCAACAGGACGTGCTCAGTCCATTGATATCGAGCAGCATATTCTGCACAGTGAGGCTCAGATTATTGAGACCTACCCCTGGCCTGGGGCTGACGTGTTCTTACCGCTACATGGCCGATGTACGGACAGAGCAGTCATCGTCTCCACACGCCATGCGGCAGAACGCTGTCCACTGCTCCCCGTTATCAGCCATTACAGGCTGGGGGACGTAGAGCTGCCCCTATAACTCCGGTGTGGAGAACCTCTGGTTGTTCAGCCATTTGATTCTGGGGTAAGTCTAAATATGATGCATATACAGGGGCCGCGCTCCGAGCCGTCTCCACATATACGGGGGGCGCGCTCCGAGCCGTCTCCACATATACGGGGGGCGCGCTCCGAGCAGTCTCTACATATACGGGGGCCGCCCTCCGAGCCGTCTCTACATATACGGGGGCCGCCCTCCGAGCCGTCTCTACATATACGGGGGCCGCCCTCCGAGCAGTCTCCACATATACGGGGGGCGCGCTCCGAGCCGTCTCCACATATACGGGGGGCGCGCTCCGAGCCGTCTCCACATATACGGGGGGCGCGCTCCGAGCCGTCTCCACATATACGGGGGGCGCGCTCCGAGCCGTCTCCACATATACGGGGGGCCGCGCTCCGAGCCGTCTCCACATATACGGGGGGCCGCGCTCCGAGCCGTCTCCACATATACGGGGGGCCGCGCTCCGAGCAGTCTCCACATATACGGGGGGGCCGCGCTCCGAGCAGTCTCCACATATACGGGGGGCCGCGCTCCGAGCAGTCTCCACATATACGGGGGCGGCGCTCCGAGCCGTCTCCACATATACGGGGGCGGCGCTCCGAGCCGTCTCCACATATACGGGGGCCGCCCTCCGAGCCGTCTCCACATATACGGGGGCCGCCCTCCGAGCCGTCTCCACATATACGGGGGCGGCGTTCCGAGCCGTCTCCACATATACGGCGGCCGCCCTCCGAGCAGTCTCCACATATACGGGGGCCGCGCTCCGAGCCGTCTCCACATATACGGGGGCCGCGCTCCGAGCCGTCTCCACATATACAGGGGCCACGATCTGACCCTTCTCCACATATACAGGGGCCGCGCTCCGAGCCGTCTCCACATATACGGGGGCCGCTCTCCGAGCGTTCTCTACATACGAGGGCTCCGCTCTGACAGTTCCCAGACTCCATCCTTGAACCCGGAGCTATGGCTGCAGATTACCGGGTAATATTTAACTGCGATAATGGATTCATTACCAGTGGGTGAAGGGTGACATGGGGGGGTGGGCATTAATGAGACCACGTCACATGCCTGGGGCCACACAGGTACAGTCTGGACTGCAACCTTCAATCATGGAGCCCAGGAGGCCTCAGTCTTGGGGGAGTCCCTGCAGAAACCAGGGGAGAATGGCACAGACTAACACAACTACACCCATCATCAACTCTGGGATTCTTAGTCAGAGCTGATGGGTCCGTTTCAATGTTTCACTACAAGCTGAACACAAGTGTCTCCTCTGATACATTGTAACGGACCCAGCAGCTGTGTGAGCCACTTACAGTTTGACTGTAAGTGGTTTCCATTCACTGACGTGAACAGTGATTTTAAGGGTGTATTACATCTGCCGATCTTCGAAGTAACACTCGTTAGCGGTCATCTGGCAGTGTAATACTGCCGACGATTACCCGACGGCTCGTTCATCAGCAATCCAAATCTTTACACAGATTAAAAAATCCTCGTTTGCTGGCGGCAGAATGTGGTGTGTAATAACGATCTGCTGCCGGCAAACAACTAGTCAGTATAGGGACGAGCGATCCCTGCGCCCTACACTGTGGAGGAGATCGCTGCATGTAATAGCAGCGGTCTCCTCCTCTAACGAGCAGGCGAGAAGCGGGAAGGAACGCCTCCCTCCTGCAGAATAGGGCTGTGTAATACACAAAGAAGATTAGAAAGACCGAGACGCTCCCCTTATATCGCTCCAGCACTATTATAACGTTACAGGGTTCAGGGGTTACTGGCCCTATAAAATTACAGCCACACCTGCACCCCAATACTCACTCATCCCGCAATAGGGCCCAGGCAGTAAATACTTGTGTCAGTCCTTACTGTAGTTGTAGCATTCTGTTCCTGCTTTAAAAGGGCCATGTTGAACAGATCGATAGACCTCCATCACACAGGGCAATATGGCCGAGCACAGAACAAGAAGATGAATATATAAACGTGCAATAAACCCAGAAATGTCCATTGGTCACAATGCCAGGGAGAGCGGTGCCTGGTGCCCAGCACATTGACCTAAAGCCAGCTGTGGCCCCTGGCCCCTCAGAGGTGACGCTTTCCATCCCGGCAGTCGCCACCTCTGCACCACACACAAGAAACGAGTCCAACCTCTGCGGCCAATAGAAAACCTCTGACGGACAAATGTGCAGGAGGGCGAGCGAGGCGTCACCCATCTGTGCCTCGGCACGCCAGCACAGCCCTGGAAATCCAACAGGTGCTGCAGCGCCCGCTGCCCTACACATGCCTCCGGGCCTGGCACAGGACAAAACCATGCAGCGCGCCGGCCTCAGCAAGAGCAGAGCTGCAGGACAGGTCATGACCTATTCATCTAATGGTGGGTCCATAGCAGGTAACGGGGGCCGCTCCAGCCCCACAGAAGGTCTGCCCCCGTGGACACCTCCATACAAGAAGTGAAGGAATTTTCAGGGTGGCATTAACCCTTTCAGAGGAGGTTTACGAGCTCCACACGAGGATAGGATCAGACGAGCCTCACTGCCCTGCGGAGGTGGGCGCAGACAGCATTGGCCCCCAGGACAGAAATGTACGTGGGCCCGGGCACAAATCTGCGGATTACCACCGTTGGCGCTCATGGGCAAGTTCTGGAGGACTACAAACAGAGCGGACTAGAAGGAAGCGCCATCATTTATTTCATGGTGGGCCCTGTATGGCTCCGCACAAGGGTAAAGACGCCTTCCCTGGTCAGACAGTCTGGTCGCTATGGGCTGATAGAGGCACGAGGTTCAGCAGGACTCAAATCACATGACAAGCTATACCAGCATGAGGGGTAAAGGGTACTGCCGATAATAATGACCCCATGTATGAAACCATCACACCCCTGTACTAAGGAGTCAATACCCCGGGAAGCTTTCACCTCTCCATTATGGAGTCCAAATGCCCTCGCGTCTGCTGAACTCCACCTCTGCTCATGCACTGTTTGTGACACGCAGTAAAGCGCTCCCTGCTCCAACACATAGCGGTAATAGAGAATGCGCCAAACAGCGTCACGACTCCAGAGGACAAATGTCAAACTCATCAAGAGCAGAAGAGGAGACATCACTAGACAGAGGGGTGCACAGCGACACCACACATCTGTACACCCCTAACTGCAGACCATGGAAATGATCAACAGAATCCCAACCTTACAGGTTAAACGTGCAATGGAAGATACAAACCTAGACATTTTGTCAATGTATTATTTATCCTGTATTCTACTCCAGAGCTGCACTCGCTATTCTGCTGGTGCAGTCACTGTGTACATACATTACTTATCCTGTACTGATCCTGAGTTACATCCTGTATTATACTCCAGAGCTGCACTCACTATTCTGCTGGTGCAGTCACTGTGTACATACATTACTTATCCTGTACTGATCCTGAGTTACATCCTGTATTATACTCCAGAGCTGCACTCACTATTCTGCTGGTGCAGTCACTGTGTACATACATTACTTATCCTGTACTGATCCTGAGTTACATCCTGTATTATACTCCAGAGCTGCACTCACTATTCTGCTGGTGCAGTCACTGTGTACATACATTACTTATCCTGTACTGATCCTGAGTTACATCCTGTATTATACTCCAGAGCTTCACTCACTATTCTGCTGGTGCAGTCACTGTGTACATACATTACTTATCCTGTACTGATCCTGAGTTACATCCTGTATTATACTCCAGAGCTGCACTCGCTATTCTGCTGGTGCAGTCACTGTGTACATACATTACTTATCCTGTACTGATCCTGAGTTACATCCTGTATTATACCCCAGAGCTGCACTCACTATTCTGCTGGTGCAGTCATTGTGTACATACATTACTTATCCTGTACTGATCCTGAGTTACATCCTGTATTATACTCCAGAGCTGCACTCGCTATTCTGCTGGTGCAGTCACTGTGTACATACATTACCTATCCTGTACTGATCCTGAGTTACATCCTGTATTATACTCCAGAGCTGCAATCACTATTCTGCTGGTGCAGTCACTGTGTACATACATTACTTATCCTGTACTGATCCTGAGTTACATCCTGTATTATACTCCAGAGCTGCACTCGCTATTCTGCTGGTGCAGTCACTGTGTACATACATTACTTATCCTGTACTGATCCTGAGTTACATCCTGTATTATACTCCAGAGCTGCACTCACTATTCTGCTGGTGCAGTCACTGTGTACATACATTACTTATCCTGTACTGATCCTGAGTTACATCCTGTATTATACTCCAGAGCTGCACTCACTATTCTGCTGGTACAGTCACTGTGTACATACATTACTTATCCTGTACTGATCCTGAGTTACATCCTGTATTCTGCTCCAGAGCTGCACTCACTATTCTGCTGGTGCAGTCACTGTGTACATACATTACCTATCCTGTACTGATCCTGAGTTACATCCTGCGTTATACTCCAGAGCTGCACTCACTATTCAGTCACTGTACCTGCAGATCTTGCTCCGATGATTTGAGTATTTGCACCAGGCTCTGTGCACCCATTTGATATAGGAAAACTCTTCTGTCCAGCTTGCTGACTGTTTCCCCTTACTACTGATCTAGACTATGCATACAGTTCTGCTCAGGTGGACACGGTTTCATCAGCTCCCCAGTGACTTGGCCGAAAACAAGAAGCAATAAATGACACTCACACAATAATTTTAGGCACAACAGATGTAGCATCTAATGAAAGCGTTCCTCAGGGTTTCTCAACATTTCTAAGGAAAGCACCTCCTGCGTCAAAGGTGTGATCAAATACTGTACTGCAGGCTAAATGCACAGTGTGAGCGCCCCCTGGAGACCAGGCATGTAGCCTGCAGCACCGGAGACCACCTGGACCATGCACAGGTCTCCACGTTTTACATGGTAATAACCTTACATGACTCAAAGCTCATCAGTAACGGCCAAGTCACCTGAGACAGGAGTCAGCAGAGCGGTACGCCCCAGCGCTCACCCGCCAGTGCACATGTCCCAATCATCCGCCTGACTCATCACTCAGTGACGCGGTGTAATACGGCCCTCACGGGTTATAGAATCCTAAGGAGTGAGGTCACCACACGTCACATTCCTCCAGCAGCTCACACAGACTCCACCCGCTCATCATGTGCAGACCTGTGTCCACCAGCTGTGATCAGGCGCCAATCCTGCCTGCAGCCTCATCCTCCAGCGGCAGCGTATCCAGAGCTGCCGCCTCCTCCTCCTCCAGCGGCAGCGTATCCAGAGCTGCCGCTTCCTCCTCCTCCAGCGGCAGCGAATCCAGAGCTGCCGCCTCCTCCTCCTCCAGCGGCAGCGAATCCAGAGCTGCCGCCTCCTCCTCCTCATCCTCATCCTCCAGCGGCAGCGTATCCAGAGCTGCCGCCGCCTCCTCCTCCAGCGGCAGCGAATCCAGAGCTGCCGCCGCCTCCTCCTCCAGCGGCAGCGTATCCAGAGCTGCCGCCTCCTCCACCTCCAGCGGCAGCGTATCCAGAGCTGCCGCCTCCTCCACCTCCAGCGGCAGCGTATCCAGAGCTGCCGCCTCCTCCTCCTCCAGCGGCAGCGTATCCAGAGCTGCCGCCTCCTCCTCCTCCAGCGGCAGCGTATCCAGAGCTGCCGCCTCCTCCTCCTCCTCCTCCAGCGGCAGCGTATCCAGAGCTGCCGCCGCCTCCTCCTCCAGCGGCAGCGAATCCAGAGCTGCCGCCTCCTCATCCTCCAGCGGCAGCGTATCCAGAGCTGCCGCCGCCTCCTCCTCCAGCGGCAGCGAATCCAGAGCTGCCGCCTCCTCATCCTCCAGCGGCAGCGTATCCAGAGCTGCCGCCGCCTCCTCCTCCAGCGGCAGCGTATCCAGAGCTGCCGCCTCCTCCACCTCCAGCGGCAGCGTATCCAGAGCTGCCGCCGCCTCCTCCTCCAGCGGCAGCGTATCCAGAGCTGCCGCCTCCTCCTCCTCCAGCGGCAGCGTATCCAGAGCTGCCGCCTCCTCCTCCTCCTCCAGCGGCAGCGTATCCAGAGCTGCCGCCGCCTCCTCCTCCTCCTCCAGCGGCAGCGTATCCAGAGCTGCCGCCGCCTCCTCCTCATCCTCCAGCGTAGCCAGAGCTGCGGCCCCCTTCGCCTCCAGCAGCGTATCCAGAGCTGCGGCCCCCTTCGCCTCCAGCAGCGTATCCAGAGCTGCGGCCCCCTTCGCCTCCAGCAGCGTATCCAGAGCTGCGGCCCCCTCCGCCTCCAGCAGCGTATCCAGAGCTGCGGCCCCCTCCGCCTCCAGCAGCGTATCCAGAGCTGCGGCCCCCTCCGCCTCCAGCAGCGTATCCAGAGCTGCGGCCCCCTCCGCCTCCAGCAGCGTATCCAGAGCTGCGGCCCCCTCCGCCTCCAGCAGCGTATCCAGAGCTGCGGCCCCCTCCGCCTCCAGCAGCGTATCCAGAGCTGCGGCCCCCTCCGCCTCCAGCAGCGTATCCAGAGCTGCGGCCCCCTCCGCCTCCAGCAGCGTATCCAGAGCTGCGGCCCCCTCCGCTCCAGCAGCGTATCCAGAGCTGCGGCCCCCTCCGCCTCCAGCAGCGTATCCAGAGCTGCGGCCCCCTTCGCCTCCAGCAGCGTATCCAGAGCTGCGGCCCCCCTTCGCCTCCAGCAGCGTATCCAGAGCTGCGGCCCCCTTCGCCTCCAGCAGCGTATCCAGAGCTGCGGCCCCCTTCGCCTCCAGCAGCGTATCCAGAGCTGCGGCCCCCCTTCGCCTCCAGCAGCGTATCCAGAGCTGCGGCCCCCTTCGCCTCCAGCAGCGTATCCAGAGCTGCGGCCCCCTTCGCCTCCAGCAGCGTATCCAGAGCTGCGGCCCCCTTCGCCTCCAGCAGCGTATCCAGAGCTGCGGCCCCCTTCGCCTCCAGCAGCGTATCCAGAGCTGCGGCCCCCTTCGCCTCCAGCAGCGTATCCAGAGCTGCGGCCCCCTTCGCCTCCAGCAGCGTATCCAGAGCTGCGGCCCCCTTCGCCTCCAGCAGCGTATCCAGAGCTGCGGCCCCCTTCGCCTCCAGCAGCGTATCCAGAGCTGCGGCCCCCTTCGCCTCCAGCAGGTATCCAGAGCTGCGGCCCCCTTCGCCTCCAGCAGCGTATCCAGAGCTGCGGCCCCCTTCGCCTCCAGCAGCGTATCCAGAGCTGCGGCCCCCTTCGCCTCCAGCAGCGTATCCAGAGCTGCGGCCCCCCTTCGCCTCCAGCAGCGTATCCAGAGCTGCGGCCCCCTTCGCCTCCAGCAGCGTATCCAGAGCTGCGGCCCCCTTCGCCTCCAGCAGCGTATCCAGAGCTGCGGCCCCCTTCGCCTCCAGCAGCGTATCCAGAGCTGCGGCCCCCTTCGCCTCCAGCAGCGTATCCAGAGCTGCGGCCCCCTTCGCCTCCAGCAGCGTATCCAGAGCTGCGGCCCCCTTCGCCTCCAGCAGCGTATCCAGAGCTGCGGCCCCCTTCGCCTCCAGCAGCGTATCCAGAGCTGCGGCCCCCTTCGCCTCCAGCAGCGTATCCAGAGCTGCGGCCCCCTTCGCCTCCAGCAGCGTATCCAGAGCTGCGGCCCCCCTTCGCCTCCAGCAGCGTATCCAGAGCTGCGGCCCCCTTCGCCTCCAGCAGCGTATCCAGAGCTGCGGCCCCCTTCGCCTCCAGCAGCGTATCCAGAGCTGCGGCCCCCTTCGCCTCCAGCAGCGTATCCAGAGCTGCGGCCCCCTTCGCCTCCAGCAGCGTATCCAGAGCTGCGGCCCCCTTCGCCTCCAGCAGCGTATCCAGAGCTGCGGCCCCCTTCGCCTCCAGCAGCGTATCCAGAGCTGCGGCCCCCTTCGCCTCCAGCAGCGTATCCAGAGCTGCGGCCCCCTTCGCCTCCAGCAGCGTATCCAGAGCTGCGGCCCCCTTCGCCTCCAGCAGCGTATCCAGAGCTGCGGCCCCCTTCGCCTCCAGCAGCGTATCCAGAGCTGCGGCCCCCTTCGCCTCCAGCAGCGTATCCAGAGCTGCGGCCCCCTTCGCCTCCAGCAGCGTATCCAGAGCTGCGGCCCCCTTCGCCTCCAGCAGCGTATCCAGAGCTGCGGCCCCCTTCGCCTCCAGCAGCGTATCCAGAGCTGCGGCCCCCTTCGCCTCCAGCAGCGTATCCAGAGCTGCGGCCTCCTTCCCCTCCAGCAGCGTATCCAGAGCTGCGGCCTCCTTCCCCTCCAGCAGCGTATCCAGAGCTGCGGCCTCCTTCTCCTCCAGCAGCGTATCCAGAGCTGCGGCCTCCTTCTCCTCCAGCAGCGTATCCAGAGCTGCGGCCTCCTCCAGCAGCGTATTCAGAGCGGCCTCCTCCTCCTCCAGCAGCGTATACAGAGCGGCCTCCTCCTCCTCCAGCAGCGTATACAGAGCGGCCTCCTCCTCCTCCAGCAGTGGATTCTGAGACTTCAAAAGGAGCAACTTCCTTTTAATCCTAACAAATAAGTCCAGATGTCTCCGGAGTGCGCGCCGCCGCCGCCGCTGCCATCCACAGCCAAGCAATCAAAGCCATTAACCTTTTCCTCCATGAAGAGGCCGGGACCAACTACAGAGGAGAAGCCTCCTCGCTGGGGAGCACCCGCTCTCACACGTGGACCTGCAGCTCTCAGATGTGCCGTCTGCAAACTACAGGTCACAGAAGCAGATAAGAGCGCATTACATAAGCGGTGGCCGGGGTCCAGTCATCGGCCTGTGCGCCCCTCATCTCCCCGGTGAGGGCCCGAGTCGGTAACAATAGGGATCACAGCTTCCAGGCCCTCTGTTCACAGCCTGCAGTTTTGATGGAAGAACCCGACGGTGGTCTTCTCTGGCGGGGGTTGGGCTCCTATTCTTCTGCCCAGCAGCCACAATGCTATAACTAGAGCAAGTTGTCTATACAGTGCCCCGTACAGAACGACGTGGCGCGGCCAGCGAGGGGGTCTCATTATATGGGACTGGAGATGTCAGAGACCCTCAGCTCATGGCGGAGAACCTGACAGCGAATCCGGAGATCAGAAATCCAATATCTATGGGTTTAGAGATATCTGGACAGCAGAAGAAACCATGGACCAGACATAGAACCTCCAACCAGTAACCCAGAAAGTCCGGACTGGCAGGAGAACGGGGACCACAGACTGCAGAATAAGGCGGGTGGCAGAGTCCACATATAGCGGGTGAAGGGCAAGCTGCCCAGTGAAGTCTATGGAAAACGCTGTGTGAGTTTGCAGCTGTAGAACTAGAAGTCCCAGCAGAGCCCAATGATTCTCCTATTACTACATTCAATGAGATTCCCATGTATCATATCAGAGACCAAAGTACCCCCCACCCCAAAACACTGAAGGGGCGTATTATCCCCCGGACCAAGGGAATAACAGGAAATCCATTCACTGGGGGCGGCAGATAATCAGCGGAGATTACAATTAACCCTTCATGGGTCAGGAGAGCACTCGGCTTTCACTGCCCCACGTACACGGTGGCACAGAGTCGAGAAAATCTTCCGCTACCTCACGTCTCGACCACACGTACATGTCCCTCCACATCAGGTTCCAGTCTGTAAGAGGTCTGCGACTTATTTAGCCGTGACCCGGTCTTCATTTACACCCCTTTGTGCCGTAACACGCAGGAAAGCGAACCAGTCCTGAGAGACGCAGGGTTAACCCCAGCCATGTCCATGACGAGACGCGCTCTGCGTCCTACCAGGTTATCAGAAATCATTGCATTAAAAGGTAAAGTTGACCCATTTAAAACCACCGCTTGGCGCTCACATTGGATCGCCGCTTGGCGCCGCCATTACTGCACTCTACGGCCACAGCAGCATCGCACTTTTACCCTGGAGTCTATAGGTGATGCCTCTATCAGTCTCTGCAGAGCAAGCCCCAGACCCCGGTACTCCGTACACACCGCTGTCACATCGGGGGTGCGCCTCCCATATTGCTTAGGTCACAACTTCTTGTTTCACCCCGCTGCAGTTTTTAGGATAACCTCAATAGTTAAATAAAAGCCGGCAGTGACATCATCAGCTGCAGCCTTGCACCAGGTGACATCATCAGCTGCAGCCTTGCACCAGGTGACATCATCAGCTGCAGCCTTGCACCAGGTGACATCATCAGCTGCAGCCTTGCACCAGGTGACATCATCAGCTGCAGCCTTGCACCAGGTGACATCATCAGCTGCAGCCTTGCACCAGGTGACATCATCAGCTGCAGCCTTGCACCAGGTGACATCATCAGCTGCAGCCTTGCACCAGGTGACATCATCAGCTGCAGCCTTGCACCAGGTGACATCATCAGCTGCAGCCTTGCACCAGGTGACATCAGCTGCAGCCTCACAGGGACATCTCACCTAGTGAAGTGACATCAGCTGTAGCCTTATATTATGTGACATCATCAGCTGTTTCTACATCAGATGACCTCATCAGCTGCAGCCTTACATTAGCTGACATCATCATCAGCACATAGGGGTGACTAGGAGCAGGTTATAAAGGGAAAATAATAGCTTTCTTAATACAGAACGTTAAGTAAATTAGAGATGGAGGGGTTGCAACCCGGCTTGTCTTTCTTCTTCTTTGATGACCTGGGAGGAAAAGGAC
The DNA here is from genome assembly GCF_014858855.1 of Bufo gargarizans. Classification (NCBI taxonomy): domain Eukaryota; kingdom Metazoa; phylum Chordata; class Amphibia; order Anura; family Bufonidae; genus Bufo; species Bufo gargarizans. Next base: position 82,239 of record NW_025334434.1, read on the forward strand.
CTTTGGTGATGTCACTGCGCTCATCACCACAGGTCCTTTTTCTCCTGCACAGCAAAGACGACAGACAGAAGAGAAGCCGGCTGCGCGAACAAGTGGATTAAGGAGAGTTAAGTTATTTTTAACCCCTCCAGCCCTATTGTACTATGCATTCTGTATTAGGAATGCTATTATTTTCCCTGATAACCATGTTATAAGGGAAAATAATAAAATCTACACAACTCCGAACCCGAACTTCTGTGAAGAAGTCCGGGTTCAGGTCTGGGTACCAAACATGTCGATTTTTCTCACACGCGTGCAGAACGCATTAAAATGCTTTGCACTCGTGCATTTTCCCGAAACGCACCTGCATCCTCTTCGGCCCTCACACGCGACGCCCGTGTGAAAGAGGCCTTAGAGTAGGACCTGACTGAGACCACCTTGGCGTGGGTAGGTGGGCACAAATGGGTTTTGATCAAAGTCTCGGATTTTATCATATCACGGTGAGGTAGTCCATCTATAATGTTTGCATCTATCGCGTTAGTGCATTACTGTTTTTTTGTGATTTTTTTTTTTCCTCCATAAACGTAGCCATGGACATCAGCATATTTATCTATCGCATCGTGCATGGAGGTTTTTAATCTTTGTTTTTTTCTCTGTGATTATTTACGTCGCCAGCCGCAGCCTCACACTAGTGACCGCGCGTCGCCAGCCGCAGCCTCACACTAGTGACCGCGCGTCGCCAGCCGCAGCCTCACACTAGTGACCGCGCGTCGCCAGCCGCAGCCTCACACTAGTGTCCGCGCGTCGCCAGCCGCAGCCTCACACTAGTGACCGCGCGTCGCCAGCCGCAGCCTCACACTAGTGTCCGCGTCAGCTCTAACTGTACATTAGGTGACATCATCAGCTGCAGACTTACATTAGGTGACCTCACACCGGATGAAGTGACATCACCTGCTTCAGCCTTACACCTGTCATGTGACATCAGCTCCAGCGCTGCCCCCCTTCTCACATCTGGGGAGTTGATCTGCTGAATGTTATGAACTGGTTTAGGCAATGTACGACTCAGGACTAAAATAGCTGAAGTGGGTGGAGCAGAGTTTATTATATAGATGGCGAGCTTCCAAGACACAGACGGAAATGTGACTCACGGATGACACTCCGGTAAAGATCTGATCCAGTCGTAGTCTGGGAGTGATCCGTGACCTCAGGCGGCCATTAAACCGGCACCGATCCCTACACACCACCTAGTACGGGGGAGGCATCAGTCAGGGGCATAAGGAAAAGACCCCCTCTGCCAACAAAGCTAAAACTACCCTTGTCCACAGGAATCTATAGGTGTTGAGAGACTACAACTCCTAGCATGCTCCGAGATCCATAGATCATGCTATATAATGTATATACAGTAGTGCTAGCTGTCAGGTCATGCTGAGAGTTGTAGTCTCCCGGTTACACACAATTTCTCCATTGACATGCACAGCATAGACGTTGGACCATTAATAGGACTCCTTACCAGTACAGAGATTAGGTATAATGGGTAGACTGGTATTAGCATGCTAGGTGATGCCCGACATAAGACGATACAGGACATGGAGGTCAACGATCTGGGCAAGAAGATAACAGTCCATCACTTCTGCTGCGCACACATCTCAGCGTCGCCTGCTCACACTACATGTGATGCCACCAGACGTGACATGTACTAGATGGCAGTGGCACCCGACGCTGCAGGGGTCCACTGGAGCTGCACACTTCACTCCGGTGGGATTATTAGTAGTCAAGCAAGGAGGAGCCCATAGACCAACAGAAAACCCAAAATGTCAGACACCTGCCTAAGAGTGCTGGGCACATCAGCTACTGGGCTCTTGGCGCGGGTACAGCCATACAGAGTGGGTACACCCATACAGGGCGGCCACACAGCCATACAAGGTGGCCAAAATGAGGCAGCCACTGACAATCAAGATGAAGCCCATGCTGATCTGTGGTAAAACCACACGACAGACACTGGTCAGTACTGAGCGCGGATGTAAACCTATTCACAGCAGAACGTTTCCTCTAATGGGTTTGTCACGAGCCCTGGATCAGACCCCCCCCCAATGGTAGACCGTCTATAACAGACCCCCCCAATGGTAGACCGTCTATAACAGACCCCCCCAATGGTAGACCGTCTATAACAGACCCCCCCAATGGTAGACCGTCTATAACAGACCCCCCCAATGGTAGACCGTCTATAACAGACCCCCCCAATGGTAGACCGTCTATAACAGACCCCCCCAATGGTAGACCGTCTATAACAGACCCCCCCAATGGTAGACCGTCTAAACAGACCCCCCCAATGGTAGACCGTCTATAACAGACCCCCCCAATGGTAGACCGTCTATAACAGACCCCCCCAATGGTAGACCGTCTATAACAGAACCCCCCCAATGGTAGACCGTCTATAACAGACCCCCCCAATGGTAGACCGTCTATAACAGACCCCCCAATGGTAGACCGTCTATAACAGACCCCCCCAATGGTTGACCGTCTATAACAGACCCCCCCAATGGTAGACCGTCTATAACAGACCCCCCAATAGTAGACCGTCCATAACAGACATTTTATATGACATCCCCAATAGTACTCCTCTTATACTGCGCGCCCCCCCATAGTACACCTCTTATACTGCGCCCCCCCCATAGTACACCTCTTATACTGCGCCCCCCCCCATAGTACACCTCTTATACTGCGCCCCCCCCCATAGTACACCTCTTATACTGCGCCCCCCCATAGTACACCTCTTATACTGCGCCCCCCCCATAGTACACCTCTTATACTGCGCCCCCCATAGTACACCTCTTATACTGCACCCCCCCCATAGTACACCTCTTATACTGCACCCCCCCCCATAGTACACCTCTTATACTGCACCCCCCCCCATAGTACACCTCTTATACTGCACCCCCCCCATAGTACACCTCTTATACTGCACCCCCCCCATAGTACACCTCTTATACTGCACCCCCCCCATAGTACACCTCTTATACTGCACCCCCCCCATAGTACACCTCTTATACTGCACCCCCCCCATAGTACACCTCTTATACTGCACCCCCCCATAGTACACCTCTTATACTGCACCCCCCCATAGTACACCTCTTATACTGCACCCCCCCATAGTACACCTCTTATACTGCACCCCCCCATAGTACACCTCTTATACTGCACCCCCCCATAGTACACCTCTTATACTGCCCCCCCATAGTACACCTCTTATACTGCGCCCCCCCATAGTACACCTCTTATACTGCGCCCCCCCATAGTACAACTCTTATACTGCACCCCCCATAGTACACCTCTTATACTGCGCCCCCCATAGTACAACTCTTATACTGCGCCCCCCCATAGTACAACTCTTATACTGCACCCCCCCCCATAGTACACCTCTTATATTGAACCCCCCCCCCATAGTACACCTCTTATACTGCGCCCCCCATAGTACACCTCTTATACTGCGCCCCCCCCATAGTACACCTCTTATACTGCGCCCCCCCCATAGTACACCTCTTATACTGCGCCCCCCCCATAGTACACCTCTTATACTGCACCCCCCCCCCATAGTACACCTCTTATACTGCACCCCCCCCCCCATAGTACACCTCTTATACTGCACCCCCCCATAGGAACAGTGGATTTGATTTAAATCACTAGTCAGTAAGGTTCGATTTAAATCATAGTTTTCTACATAAAGACTAATTCTTGCTGGTGTAACTTATAATATGCAAGTAGATGAAGATTTTTAGAATAACAACTTTTCATATTAGTTTGATTAGGTTGATTCTGCATTCATAGGTTTGTAGAAGTTAGGATTAAGGTATTTTTCTCAACTCTGTTCATGTTATAACATTTTTGCTGTGAAGAAGAGGCCTGTGATCTCTGCTGAGTCCAATTCAGTTTTGAGAACGGCAAAAGTAAACCAAGCATCTGTGATAATATCTTGTAGGCAAAGAAACTGCCCAATAATCTTACAAAAACCTCTGGAAGAGCCGGACATTGTGAATGGATCAATGGAATTTACTAGGGGTGCACCGAAATTTCGGCGGCCGAAAATATCGGCCGAGAATGCACCTAATCTGTTTCTGCCGATATTTTTACATATCGGCCGGAAATAGCGGGGAGGGACTGGGAGGAGGAGCTGGGGGCCGGTGCGTTCACTGTGCTCCGGCCCCCAGCTCCAGTAGTTATAAAATGTTGTACAATTAATAAGCATTCTATTCATGAGGCCCCCTCTGCAGTATTACATTCAATACAGCCACATCCTACTCACAGGGCTGTCATCTTAATGCTGGCGGCAGCGTCACGACTGACGTCACATGCCTGCGCCGCCTCCTTCATTGAGAAAGTAGGCCGGGCACATGACGTCAGTTGTGACGCTGCCGCTCCTCTGCCCACTGGAGCTGGGGGCCGGAGCACAGTGAACGCACCGGCCCCCAGCTCCTCCTCCCAGTCCCTCCCCGCTATTTTGAAATATTTTCTATTAATCTATTAATTGTACAATGGGGGCTGTGGATGGCACTGTTATGGGGTGGGGGTCTGTGGATGGCACTGTTATGGGGTGGGGGTCTGTGGATGGCACTGTTATGAGGTGGGGGGGGTCTGTGGATGGCACTGTTATGAGGTGGGGGGGTCTGTGGATGGCACTGTTATGAGGTGGGGGGGTCTGTGGATGGCACTGTTATGAGGTGGGGGGGTCTGTGGATGGCACTGTTATGAGGTGGGGGGGTCTGTGGATGGCACTGTTATGAGGTGGGGGGGTCTGTGGATGGCACTGTTATGAGGTGGGGGGGTCTGTGGATGGCACTGTTATGAGGTGGGGGGGTCTGTGGATGGCACTGTTATGAGGTGGGGGGGGGGTCTGTGGATGGCACTGTTATGGGGTGGGGGGTCTTTTAAAAGTATTTGGGCAAAAAGGCAGTTTCGGTTTCGGACCAGAATTTTCATTTCGGTGCACCCCTAGAATTTACCCCAAAAATTACACACATAGAAACATAGAATGTGTCGGCAGATAAGAACCATTTGGCCCATCTAGTCTGCCCAATATACTGAATACTATGGATAGCCCCGGCCCTATCTTATATGAAGGATAGCCTTATGCCTATCCCATGCATGCTTAACCTCCTCCACTGTATTTGCAGCTACCACTTCTGCAGGAAGGCTATTCCATGCATCCACTACTCTCCCAGTAAAGGAATACTTCCCGATATTACTTTTAGGGTCCATTCACACGTCCGTTGTTTCTTTCCTGATCTGTTCCGTTTTTTGCGGAACAGATCTGGACCCATTCATTTTCAATGGGCCCTGAAAAAAAATCGGACAGCACAATGTCTGATTTTTTTTTCAGGACCCATTGAAAATGAATGGGTACAGATCTGTTCCGCAAAAAACGGAACAGATCAGGAAAGAAACAGCGGACGTGTGAATGGACCCTTAAACCTTTGCCCCTCTACATTATAACTATGTCCTCTTGTAGCAGTTTTCCTTCTTGTAAATCTTCTCTCCTCTTTTCCTTGTTGACTCCCTTTATGTATTTAGCCGTCTCTCTCATCTCCCCTCTGTCTCGTCTTACTTCCAAGCTCTACATGTTAAGGTCCTTTCATCTTTCCTGGTAAGTTTTATCCTGCAATCCATGTACCAGTTTAGTAGCTCTTCTCTGAACTCTCTCTAGAGTATCTACAGACGTGGACAAAATTGTTGGTACCCTTTGGTCAATGAAAGAAAAAGTCACAATGGTCACAGAAATAACTTTAATCTGACAAAAGTAATAATAAATTAAAATTCTATAAATGTTAACCAATGAAAGTCAGACATTGTTTTTCAACCATGCTTCAACAGAATTATGTAAAAAAATAAACTCATGAAACAGGCATGGACAAAAATGATGGTACCCCTAGAAAACACAGAACATAATGTGACCAAAGGGACATGTTAATTCAAGGTGTGTCCACTAATTAGCATCACAGGTGTCTACAACCTTGTAATCAGCCATTGGGCCTATATATATGGCTCCAGGTAATCACTGTGTTGTTTGGTGATATGGTGTGTACCACACTCGACATGGACCAGAGGAAGCAAAGGAAAGAGCTGTCTCAAGAGATCAGAAAGAAAATTATAGACAAGCATGTTAAAGGTAAAGGCTATAAGACCATCTCCAAGCAACTAGATGTTCCTGTGAGTACAGTTGCACATATTATTCATAAGTTTAAGATCCATGGGACTGTAGCCAACCTCCCTGGACGTGGCCGCAGGAGGAAAATTGATGACAAATCTAAGAGACGGATAATCCGAATGGTAACAAAAGAGCCTAGAAAGACTTCTAAAGAGATTCAAGGTGAACTTCATGCTCAAGGAACATCAGTGTCAGATCGCACCATCCGTCGTTGTTTGAGCCAAAGTGGACTACATGGGAGACGACCAAGGAGGACACCATTGTTGAAAACGAATCATAAAAAAGCAAGACTGGAATATGCCAAACTACATGTTGACAAGCCACAAAGCTTCTGGGAGAATGTCCTGTGGACAGATGAGACAAAAATCGAAGTTTTTGCCAAGGCACATCAGCTGTATGTTCACAGACGAAAAAATGAAGCATATCAAGAAAAGAACACTGTCCCTACTGTGAAACATGGAGGAGGCTCTGTTATGTTCTGGGGCTGCTTTGCTGCGTCTGGCACAGGGTGTCTTGAATCTGTGCAGGGTACAATGAAATCTCAAGACTATCAAGGAATTCTAGAGAGAAATGTACTAGCCAGTGTCAGAAAGCTTGGTCTCAGTCGCAGGTCATGGGTCTTGCAACAGGACAATGACCCAAAACACACCGCTAAAAACACCCAAGAATGGCTAAGAGGAAAAAATTGGACTATTCTAAAGTGGCCTTCTATGAGCCCTGACCTCAATCCTATTGAGCATCTTTGGAAGGAGCTGAAACATGCAGTCTGGAAAAGGCACCCTTCAAACCGGACACAACTGGAGCAGTTTGCTCATGAGGAGTGGGCCAAAATACCTGCTGAGAGGTGCAGATGTCTCATTGACAGTTACAGGAAGCGTTTGATTGCAGTGATTGCCTCAAAAGGTTGCGCAACAAAATATTAAGTTAGGGGTACCATCATTTTTGTCCATGCCTGTTTCATGAGTTTATTTTTTTACATAATTCTGTTGAAGCATGGTTGAAAAACAATGTCTGACTTTCATTGGTTAACATTTATAGAATTTTAATTTATTATTACTTTTGTCAGATTAAAGTTATTTCTGTGACCATTGTGACTTTTTCTTTCATTGACCAAAGGGTACCAACAATTTTGTCCACGTCTGTATATCCTTCTGGAGATATGGTCTCCAGTACTGCGCACAATACTCCAGATGAGGTCTCACTAGTGCTCTGTAGAGCGGCATGAGCGCCTCCCTCTGTCTACTGGTAATGCCTCTCCCTATACACCCCAGCATTCTGCTAGCATCTCCTGCTGCTCTATGACATGGTCTGCCTACCTTTAAGTCTTCTGAAATAATGACCACTAAATCCCTTTCCACAGATACTGAGGTTAGGACTGTGTCACTGATTGTATATTCTGCCCTTGGGTTTTTACATCCCAGGTGCATTATCTCGCACTTATCCACATTACATTTTAGTTGCCAGATTTTTGACCATTCCTCTAGTTTTCCTAAATCCTTTTCCATTTGGTGTATCCCTCCAGGAACATCAACCCTGTTACAAATCTTTGTGTCATCAGCAAAAAGACCCACCTTACCATCGAGGCCTTCTGCAATGTCGCTGATAAAGATATTAAACAATATGGGTCCCAGAACAGATCCCTGAGGTCCCCCCCACTGGTAACAAGACCCTGGTCTGAATATACTCCATGGACTACAACCCTCTGTTGTCCGTCCCTCAGCCACTGCCTAATCCATTCAACAATATGGGAGTCCAAGCACAGCCCTATTCTACATAATAAAAATAAAAACGTATCTTTATTTCATGATGGAATAACCTTTGGATGGTAATAGGTTTTCCTCAAAAAGCATTTTCTATAAAAAAATTTATTTTTTATTTTTTTATCATTGATTTTTATCCACCCCCCCATAGTACACCTCCTATACTGCGCCCCCCCCATAGTACACCTCCTATACTGCGCCCCCCCATAGTACACCTCCTATACTGCGCCCCCCCATAGTACACCTCCTAAACTGCGCCCCCCCATAGTACCCCTCCTATACTGCGCCCCCCCATAGTACCCCTCCTATACTGCGCCCCCCCCCATAGTACCCCTCCTATACTGCGCCCCCCCATAGTACCCCTCCTATACTGCGCCCCCCCATAGTACCCCTCCTATACTGCGCCCCCCCATAGTACCCCTCCTATACTGCGCCCCCCATAGTACCCCTCCTATACTGCGCCCCCCCATAGTACCCCTCCTATACTGCGCCCCCCCATAGTACCCCTCCTATACTGCGCCCCCCCATAGTACCCCTCCTATACTGCGCCCCCCCATAGTACCCCCTCCTATACTGCGCCCCCCCATAGTACCCCTCCTATACTGCGCCCCCCCATAGTACCCCTCCTATACTGCGCCCCCCCATAGTACACCTCCTATACTGCGCCCCCCCCCCATAGTACACCTCCTATACTGCGCCCCCCCCCATAGTACACCTCCTATACTGCGCCCCCCCCCATAGTACACCTCCTATACTGCGCCCCCCCCATAGTACACCTCCTATACTGCGCCCCCCCCCATAGTACACCTCCTATACTGCGCCCCCCCCCATAGTACACCTCCTATACTGCGCCCCCCCCATAGTACACCACCTATACTGCGCCCCCCCATAGTACACCACCTATACTGCGCCCCCCCATAGTACACCTCTTATACTGCACCCCCCCATAGTACACCTCTTATACTGCACCCCCCCATAGTACACCTCTTATACTGCACCCCCCCATAGTACACCTCTTATACTGCGCCCCCCCCATAGTACACCTCTTATACTGCGCCCCCCCATAGTACACCTCTTATACTGCGCCCCCCCATAGTACACCTCTTATACTGCGTCCCCCATAGTACACCTCTTATACTGCGTCCCCCCATAGTACACCTCTTATACTGCGCCCCCCTCTATAGTACACCTCTTATACTGCGCCCCCTCTATAGTACACCTCTTATACTGCGCCCCCCTCTATAGTACACCTCTTATACTGCGCCCCCCTCTATAGTACACCTCTTATACTGCGCCCCCCTCTATAGTACACCTCTTATACTGCGCCCCCCTCTATAGTACACCTCTTATACTGCGCCCCCCTCTATAGTACACCTCTTATACTGCGCCCCCCCCATAGTACACCTCTTATACTGCGCCCCCCTCTATAGTACACCTCTTATACTGCGCCCCCCCCATAGTACACCTCTTATACTGCGCCCCCCTCTATAGTACACCTCTTATACTGCGCCCCCTCTATAGTACACCTCTTATACTGCGCCCCCCTCTATAGTACACCTCTTATACTGCGCCCCCCTCTATAGTACACCTCTTATACTGCGCCCCCCTCTATAGTACACCTCTTATACTGCGCCCCCCTCTATAGTACACCTCTTATACTGCGCCCCCCCATAGTACACCTCTTATACTGCGCCCCCCTCTATAGTACACCTCTTATACTGCGCCCCCCTCTATAGTACACCTCTTATACTGCGCCCCCCTCTATAGTACACCTCTTATACTGCGCCCCCCTCTATAGTACACCTCTTATACTGCGCCCCCCTCTATAGTACACCTCTTATACTGCGCCCCCCTCTATAGTACACCTCTTATACTGCGCCCCCTACAGTAGATTCAGTTCTCCTCTGAGGTTTCCCTCTAGTAGTTCAGACATTCAGTGAAGCGGTGACAATTGACAACCTCCTATAAGGCAGAGCGCGATGTGCGAGGGCTGCACCACGAGATGAAAGGCCGGAGCCCTCCCCCGGGTAACGGCGCCTGCAGACCGTCACTCAATCATTAATAATTAATGGAGAATATGCAGCATAAGAAATCTATCAGCTGCAGAGGTGTTGACCCCACCAGAACAGGAGCACCCGAATATTACCCAGAATGCACCTGTAAGTCCCCGGGACAGCAGCTCTATGACAAGGGGGGCAGCAGAATGATTAAAACGATCCAGATTTATAACAACGCCTCCTCCTGATAACCCTTCACATATCCCTGCAATATGGCGTCCTCCCCGATAACAGCAGCGCCGGCCTCCGGCGGATCCACGAGCCGACGAGACCTCATTTGTCATGTGCAAAAAATGAATGCACTCAGCCCCCCCCCGAGCAGACCCTGGCATCATTCATGGCCGTGTCCCTGCACCGTCCCTTTAAGGGTGATGCCTAGTATAATGTGGCTTCTGCAGCGGTCCCTGTCACATGTGTGAGGAGTGAATGAGGGGCGGATTCGGGGGTAGTAGTCCTCTCCTGCCTGCAGCTATGGGGTCACTATTCTTTCTGACTATTGAAGGTGAAAAAGGGTGGGGCGGTGGGAGGCAGACGCTGGGAAACGGTGCTCCTCCGACACCACGGCCGCCGGGTGCTGCAGCCTGCATTTAAGGTGGGGCTGTCAGAGGAGACAGCTGCACAATGAAGACCCCGAGCCGCTCCGCGGCGGCCATCATCAGCTCTGCAGCAATGGCGGATCCTGCGCTGCCTCACAGCAGAGCAGTCAGCGGTGCCGTAAAACAGCGGGGGAGGGGGGGCCATGGTACAGGTCATTGTCTGACTGAGGGGGTACGGCCCCCCCAGAACAAAGATGAAGAGATCTCCCACATGATTGCTGCATCCCCCGACACAATGTAGCAGAGCAGGCGGCCCCGACAGGAAGGACTCCGCTACATCGTATGGCAGCCCACCCCCACTACGGGGAGAGCTGGTATGAACCAGGGGCCCCCCACCCTGCGTGAACCAGCGGCATAGATGGTAGAAAGGAGCGAGGGGCCCCCACAACCATAGGATGGGTGGCCCAGACAGATGACCGCACCGGGTGCGCCCCCCAAACACAGGACACAAGGGGGGGGGGGGGGATTTGGGGGTACTCACGGCTGACTTTCATGCTGCCGAACGATGACGGTTGTTGCACGGGTTTGCAGCTCTCTGCAAAAGAAGTGGTTCGCGGCCTCCCCGACATGCTGCGCCCTGCTGCCTCTCTCTTCCTTATAGAAGCCGGATGGGGGGCAAAAACATCAAGATCCCGGCGGGCGGCCAAGCAACCTTGCACCCCTCGCTCTAAAACGGGGCGTCTAAAACCAGCAGCGACAGTCACCGTATCCTCCGCGTCCGTCCGGGTCACTCCAGATCCCGCATAGTCCGTCCTCCGGCAGATGTGGGGGTCTCACAGGCCCATGGGGGGCACAGGGCAGTGGGAGATAGCGGGGGGCCCCACAGGGCTTGGGGGGCTCCTCTTAGATCAGGGGGAACACTGGGTGTATTAGTGAGATTGGGGGGGGCTCAGGGGCCCAATGACACTGAGGGGCCCTTCAGGCTGGGGCAGGTGTCAGTACTGGGGGGCAGGGTCTAGAGGGTTAATCCCACTCCGGACTGGGGATACTGGGGGCTCTCACAGCAGTGCACACACAGCGTTCATGGCGGCTTCTTCCCCAAGCTCAGGCCCGGCCGCCGCCTCCTCACAATGCCGCCCAGACAATGAGCTGCGGCCCGTCCCCGGACGTCACACACGGCCGCTAACGGCTGCTCGGGGGCCCCGCTCGCTGGATTCGCCGGGATTCCTGTCACACGAGCGGATGCTGCTCCGATCTCCGCCTTCAGATCGTTCCCTTTCCCTTTGTCACTCTCCGTCCGACTGACCGCATTTGCCTGTCGGTTTTTTTTTTTTTTTTCTGCACAGCGCTCCCCCCTCCTTGTCACATGACGTAGAGCGCGGGGCTCAGCGCGCAGGTACGCTACGGAAACGGCGCAGCGTGTGGCGAAGAATAGGCGTAGGGGAGGGGGAGCGCGCAGCCAGTTCCTTCATGACGTCCCACTCTTCGCGCGCTCCGCCCACATCACTCGCCAGCGTTCAATAGCCAACCAAGCCGCAGGAAGTGGAAATGGGGCGGTGCCGACAATCTGTACTAACCAGTGAGGACCGTCGTCAGGTTCCCCTCTGCGCTCTCACACAACTCCTCCTCCATAGCTCAGCGCTAACGATCCTCTACGCTGATTGGTTCTAATCCAAGCATTCTAGGCACTCTGCCCAATAGGGATCCAGAATACAGAGACCCGCCTCTTTATCGATATAAGTCAGCTGTTGATTGGTCACTCTCCTGCCCGTCTTCATTAACGCTTCAGGATAAAGGCGAGGCGAGCGCGGAATGAAAGGCGACCACTGATTGGTCGGGGCGAACAGCTGCCGCTGAAAGGAATAGGCGGAAGTGGGTGTGGTCAGGACCTTTTTAAGACGCCGGAAGTGTGACCTTTCACTTCGACGGCCCGATAGAAGTTGAGTTGCTATGGAAACAGGTGTTGGCGCTGGGACTCCTGAGGTTTCAGGGGTGCAGGCCGCTTATTATAGGTCATCCCTGGGTTCTGTACTGTTCCCATAGGTTTCTATAGGCTGCTGTGACCTAATGGAGTCTGTAAGGTTGGGTCACATATACATGCACTGGGATTCTGTAGTCAAGTCTTATTCTGGCTGATACAGTGACGCCTGGGCCCCTGCGGTGCTCCCCTTTATGCTGACCCCACAGTAACTGGCTCAGAATGCTTGGATGTGGAGGCCAGCGGGGGATGGGTGAGCGGAGGCCACGCTGGAATGGCCACGTTATTGGACACCCTGATCTAGTCGGGCTCTGGATCTTCTTTGGCCGCCATAACAGCGGTAATTCATGGCGACATGAACCCCACTAGGTGAAGGCTTGTCATGTGGGCAGGATATTAGATGGAGGTCCTGACGCGTGACCGGCCTGATCTGCCTCCCCCAGAGAGGCCCTACAGGATGAGATCTGGGGGAGCCTCGCTGCCATGTCCCTGGAGCCAGGCCATGACCGTATCACCCTGGTGGCCCGCCGGGGCAATGTCCTGCCATAGGGTACACAGCTGCCATGATGGTGGTCAGACACAACTCTACCGTCCACACGTCCATCAGAGCAGCCCAGTAAATGTCCCCGCCGTTACTGCCTCTCCTGACAGGACCTCCATCTGTGTGGTGCAGCAGAAAGCTGGAGCCATCCCTCTGACCAGGCCGTGTTCTCCACTGCTCAGTCATCCAATTTTTGGAGTCTTGACTTCCCGTTCTCCATTGATAGAAATGGCGCTAGAGCTGTTCTATCCCATCCATGATAAGATGATTGTGCCTGATGAGGGGGCAATCCGACCTTGAAACGCGCTGTTCAAATAAGTGTTTTCATAATCCAGTGCAGTGCACGAGTTGTGCGTCCGGACATGATACTTGTAGCACCAGTGCAGTGCACGAGTTGTGCGTCCGGACATGATACTTGTAGCACCAGTGCAGTGCACGAGTTGTGCGTCTGGACATGATACTTGTAGCACCAGTGCAGTGCACGAGTTGTGCGTCTGGACATGATACTTGTAGCACCAGTGCAGTGCACGAGTTGTGCGTCCGGACATGATACTTGTAGCACCAGTGCAGTGCACGAGTTGTGCGTCTGGACATGATACTTGTAGCACCAGTGCAGTGCACGAGTTGTGCGTCCGGACATGATACTTGTAGCACCAGTGCAGTGCACGAGTTGTGCGTCTGGACATGATACTTGTAGCACCAGTGCAGTGCACGAGTTGTGCGTCTGGACATGATACTTGTAGCACCAGTGCAGTGCACGAGTTGTGCGTCTGGACATGATACTTGTAGCACCAGTGCAGAGCACGAGTTGTGCGTCTGGACATGATACTTGTAGCACCAGTGCAGTGCACGAGTTGTGCGTCCGGACATGATACTTGTAGCACCAGTGCAGTGCACGAGTTGTGCGTCCGGACATGATACTTGTAACACCAGTGCAGTGCACGAGTTGTGCGTCCGGATATGATACTTGTAGCACCAGTGCAGTGCACGAGTTGTGCGTCCGGACATGATACTTGTAGCACCAGTGCAGTGCACGAGTTGTGCGTCCGGACATGATACTTGTAGCACCAGTGCAGTGCACGAGTTGTGCGTCTGGACATGATACTTGTAGCACCAGTGCAGTGCACGAGTTGTGCGTCCGGACATGATACTTGTAGCACCAGTGCAGAGCACGAGTTGTGCGTCTGGACATGATACTTGTAGCACCAGTGCAGTGCACGAGTTGTGCGTCCGGACATGATACTTGTAGCACCAGTGCAGTGCACGAGTTGTGCTTCCCGACATGATACTTGTAACACCAGTGCAGTGCACGAGTTGTGCGTCCGGACATGATACTTGTAGCACTAGTGCAGTGCAGGAGTTGTGCGTCCGGACATGATACCTGTAGCACCAGTGCAGTGCACGAGTTGTGCGTCCGGACATGATACTTGTAGCACCAGTGCAGTGCACGAGTTGTGCGTCCGGACATGATACTTGTAGCACCAGTGCAGTGCACGAGTTGTGCGTCTGGACATGATACTTGTAGCACCAGTGCAGTGCACGAGTTGTGCGTCTGGACATGATACTTGTAGCACCAGTGCAGTGCACGAGTTGTGCGTCCGGACATGATACTTGTAGCACCAGTGCAGTGCACGAGTTGTGCGTCTGGACATGATACTTGTAGCACCAGTGCAGTGCACGAGTTGTGCGTCTGGACATGATACTTGTAGCACCAGTGCAGTGCACGAGTTGTGCGTCCGGACATGATACTTGTAGCACCAGTGCATGGCACGAGTTGTGCGTCTGGACATGATACTTGTAGCACCAGTGCAGTGCACGAGTTGTGCGTCTGGACATGATACTTGTAGCACCAGTGCAGTGCACGAGTTGTGCGTCTGGACATGATACTTGTAGCACCAGTGCAGAGCACGAGTTGTGCGTCTGGACATGATACTTGTAGCACCAGTGCAGTGCACGAGTTGTGCGTCCGGACATGATACTTGTAGCACCAGTGCAGTGCACGAGTTGTGCGTCCGGACATGATACTTGTAGCACCAGTGCAGTGCACGAGTTGTGCTTCCCGACATGATACTTGTAGCACCAGTGCAGTGCACGAGTTGTGCGTCCGGACATGATACTTGTAGCACCAGTGCAGTGCACGAGTTGTGCTTCCCGACATGATACTTGTAGCACCAGTGCAGTGCACGAGTTGTGCGTCCGGACATGATACTTGTAGCACCAGTGCAGTGCACGAGTTGTGCGTCCTGACATGATACTTGTAGCACCAGTGCAGTGCACGAGTTGTGCGTCCGGACATGATACTTGTAGCACCAGTGCAGTGCACGAGTTGTGCGTCCGGACATGATACTTGTAGCACCAGTGCAGTGCACGAGTTGTGCGTCCGGACATGATACTTGTAGCACCAGTGCAGTGCACGAGTTGTGCGTCCGGACATGATACTTGTAGCACCAGTGCAGTGCACGAGTTGTGCGTCCGGACATGATACTTGTAGCACCAGTGCTGTTTTTGGCTGCAGATTGCCGCCTGTTCATTTTGATTCTTCACGTCCTCCCTTCATTGAGATGTTTTTGTCCACTGGACCCCCTGTTGCTGGATGTTTTTCCTCAGTCTCTCCATTCTCTGTATACCCTCCATACGAGGTCTGCCGTCTCTGAAACTCAGTCTTGGCTAGTCTACCCCCAGTGACCGCCGCTCACTCCAAGTCACTCAGGCCATGCAATTTTGTGGATTCACAGCGATCACAGAAAACTTGTCCGTGGATTTTATACTGCGCCCTGGGAAAGCTGCAGTCATGATGGGGCCAGGGCCCTGATAAAGAGGGCGTTCACTATAGTGCGGTAGTGAGCAGCTGAGGGAAGCCAGTATGTGACTGGAAAAGAAGGGAGATGTGGCTGATGGGGTTTTACCGATTGCGGAGTTGTTGTTGTTCGGCTTCAGATAGGGTTTGTCCAATGAGCGGTCCTTACACCCCATTAGGTTACATAGATATCGTAGACGGGTTATCTCCAATCCACTGGATAGGGCATAGTTTTTAGACCAGTGGGGATCTGACTGCTGAGATCCCCACCGATCATGAGGAGTCCTGTGCCCCCATATGAATGGAGCGGTAGGCTGAACATACCCACTGGCGCTCCATTCATTTTTATGAGATTCACAAGAGCAGCACTCTCCTATCACCAGCAGTCCCATAGACTAGAGAGAGCGGGATCCCCATTCTTGTGATTAGTTTTTGTTTGATTCTTTTTAAGGTTTATGTTCTATAGGTCTATAGTTACCGAACATAATGAAAGCCATAAAAGAAGAGAAGAAAGTGAAAACAGAATGAAGGAACCCAAGTCGGCAAGAAAAGATTAGTCTGGTGACGCGGCAGCCAATAAAGTTCTGTAATCTGGAGGAGACGTTCCTGGGAAACCCTTGCTGTGCAGGCGAGCGTTATCCTGCCATGAGATGGGCACATGGGGCGGCCGGATGTCCTGCACATATCACTGAGCTGTTAGTGTCCTCATATCACTGCTAGGGGTGACCGACTGTCCTATGCGATGGCTTCCCCGATCAGCACCAACACTTGGGGCTGTGTGTCACTCCACAGGCAGGATTGAAGCGTTCACCTCCATACTCCATCCCAACCGTCATGGGATCCCAAACACAACCTGGATTCATCACTAAAGATGAAGCAGCTCCACTCCATAGCCGTCCAGGTTTCTCATTCATGAGACCTCTACAAATGAAGGTGACAGTGGCTGCTGTCAATGTTAGGACTCATAATGGGCGACGTGACACCAAATTCTCTTTTACTGAGCCCTGGAAAAGGTAATGAAGGGGCCGCCTGCTTGTGTGGATCAAACTATCCTCTCTACTGGTGTCTGGGCCGTCTGGAGCCTGTTCACCATGTGTGCTCTTAAATTACTACTGCTCCCAACATCTCCTAACAGCGAGGTCATAATGGCCAAAAAGATGGCAGATATTCATCAAAACCATCATCCTGCCCCTCAGTCCAGTGATGCCCCATCTCAAAGTCTGTCAACTGGTCAAAACGGGGGAGATTTATTAGGAGGATGCGACTGATTTATGACGAGGTGCACACCATGAGCCTACACAGAAATCTATGGCAGCTCAGAGGTCATTTGCAGCAGAAAACTGGCAAAAGTTCAGATAAATTTGTAATGGCTGCTGTACATGCCCTCGCTACAGCAGTGAAAGTGGCGTAAAAACACCACTTGACAATATATTGTCTCAAGGCCTCTAAAAAGTCGCAAGCATGTTTTCTAATGTGTCATAGAGGCATGTCTAGCAGTCAACAATCTTTCACCAAGACGTGCACTACCCAAAAGTAGCCTCTGCGAGCCTTTTTATAGGGCAGCAGGGGAAGTACTTCTATGCGCTCTTGTGGCAAGACCCTGTGTCCAGTCAGACTACATCTTCTACACAGTGTTGCAGCAATCTGACTTTTCTATTTCGGGGTGGTATTTTTTTTCCCCCCCTCAATGAGAGCTACCACTGCGATAGAGACGGAGGAGCCTCGCGACACCCGGGAGGGACCAGTGATCCCTGAGGCCGTGGAACTTAACTTTCGCCAAAATGGAGCAGGAAAGACCCGAAGACACGGGCGAGAACGCCGCCGCCCTCCTCCTCTCCGCTCCTCCAACATCAGGTGGGGGAACGGAGTTGTATTTTTTTTATAACGGCACCATTTTGGCGCATAGAATTTATTCAAGAACGTGATATTTTCCCGCTCCTGGAACTGTGTGAGGTTTGTTTTTTAGCCGGATAATTGACCACCTAACATCCGGGCCATTTGCCCCCTTCCTGACCGGGCCTAATTTGGCAAATCTGACGTGTCGCTTTATGTGGTAATAACTTTGGAACGCTTTTGCT
The DNA here is from genome assembly GCF_014858855.1 of Bufo gargarizans. Taxonomy (NCBI): domain Eukaryota; kingdom Metazoa; phylum Chordata; class Amphibia; order Anura; family Bufonidae; genus Bufo; species Bufo gargarizans. Next base: position 100,164 of record NW_025334434.1, read on the forward strand.
TATCAAAACCATTCAGAGATTGTTTTCTCATGACACATTGTACTTCATGAATTTGAGTCAATATATTTTACCTTTTATTTATGAAAAAAATCCCAAATTTACCCCCAAAAAATTAAAATTAGCAATTTTCAAAATTTCAATTTCTCTGCTTTTAAAACAGAAAGTGATACCTCATAAAATATTTATTACTTAACATCCCCCATATGTCTACTTTATGTTGGCATAATTTTGTAAATGTCATTTTATTTTTTGGGGACATTTCAAGGTTTAGAATCCTGGAACACATTAAGAGTTAACAAAACAAACCTCCATATTTATTACCTTGATTCTGCAGTTTGCAGAAAGGCCCCATATGTGGTCGTATACTGCTGTTTGGGCACACAACAGGGCACAGAAGTCAAGGAGCGCCATATGGTTTCTGAAGGGTAGATTTAGGTGGGATGGTCTTTGGGCACCGTGTTGCATTTGAAGAGACCCTGAGGTAACCCCACAGTGAAAACCCCCAAAAAGTGACCACATTTTGTAAACTACACCACCCAAGGAATTGTTTTTGGGTGTAGCAAGCACTTCACTCAACAGCTGTTTCATAGAATTTTTAATACTTGGGTGTGAAAATGAAAAATAAAATTTATTTTTTTTACAAGAAAATAGTGCTTTACGCCAAAACTTTCTTTTTCACAAATGATAACAGGAGATTATCCCCAGCCCCCCCTCCCCCACACACACAATTTGCTTCCCATTTTTTCCTGAATACAGTAACACCCCAATTATGGTTGTAAACTGTTATTTGGGGACACACCAGGGCTCAGAAGGGAAGGAGCGGCATCTGGATTTTCTAACATGGAAGTTTCATGTCATGGTTTTTTAAGTTTTTTTATTTTTTGCTGAATGAGCTGCGTGAGGGCTTATTTTGTGCAAGACAAGCTGTAGTTTTTATTGGCACCATTTGGCTTTCTGGTAGCTTTTTATCATTTTTGGGAGGTAAAGTCACAAAAAAAGCAGGTGTAATTTTTTTCTTTTTTTTTTTGCACGGTTCACTTGATGGGGTAGATCATGTGATATTTTTATCGATCCGGTCATTACGGACGCAACGATACCAAAGATGTCTAGTTTTTATTTTTACGTTTAACACAATAAAAACATTTTTAGAAAAAAAAAATCATGTTGCCATCTTCTTAGAGCCATGTTTTGTTTTCGTTTTTTTCATTTTTCTGCCTATAGTTTTGTGTGAGGGCTTGTCCTTTGCGGGACGAGGGGACTTTTTTTTTATTGCTCCAATTTTGGGGTACATACGACTTTTTGATTAATATTATTATGGTTTTTTTTGTGAGGTGAGGTGACAAACAAACTTTTGTCATCATTTTTTTTTTTTTTTCACCGCTTACTTGATGGGGTAGATCATGGGATATTTTTGTAGAGCCAATTGTTACGGATGCGGCGATACCAAATATGTCTTTTTTAGTTTATTTTTTTTACATTTTACACAATAAGAGCACTTTTAGAAAAAAAAAAATCTGGTTTTTGTGTTGCAATTTTCATAGAGCCATATTTTTCTATTTCGTCCACTATGACAGCTTAACCTGGAGATTGACCCCTTGACATCTGTAGGGGCAGGAACACAGAGTTTAAAAGGCCACCACCCACTCTCACCCTCATGTTTCCTGTCCCTACGGGGGCACCTCACAGAGAGACCTCCTGTGGGAGGTGAAGGATATCACCCTTTTTTTTTTATTTTAAATACCTTACAGGATTTTTATCCCTTTCCCTCTGCCCTCCGGCGGTTCCTTCCAAAGCTGGGCAGAGGAAGACATAATGGAGCTGCATCTTGTTCCTGTCCAGCAGGGGCCTGAATCTCCTCATGCGCAGGGTCCCCCTTCCCTCTATTGGGAAGCTGACCGCGTACCACAGAGCACGCTTCACACGGACCCCTGTGTGTGAAGCCACAGCGCTGTGCTCTGTTCAGGACCGGCAGGAGGCTAAGGGGGCGGAGCTAGGAACCCAGGCGCGCGCAGTGATGGATCCTACAGATGCCCCCTCGGCTACTCAGACCACGGGTTCCCCTGTGGGGAGAAAAATGTGTATCATGATGACATGCTAACTGTGTATAGTCCACTGATATAGCCCAGAGTAAAGGCTAAGTTCCCTAGATGCACTACTTGTGGCAAGAGATTATCTGGAAATCCCAAAAAGAAGCTCTGCCAAGAATGCATTAACGAGCTTGTAAAAGAGGGGCAACCGTCTATACTTATGGAAGTTAAATCAATGATCCAGAGCGAGATAAAATCTTCCCTGGCTTCTCTCAGATCTGCCCCTCCTACTCCGCCTGCTGAAAAATCTAAGGTGTCCGCTCCATCCTCCTCTGAATCGGAAGACATGGACGCGGAGGCTTCCACCTTTAGACAGAAGGTAGATGCACTGTCAGAAGGAGAACTAGTGGAAGACAGTAAAAAATTATTCTTTTCGTCTGAGGATATGGAGAAGTTATTAGGCGCCGTAAGGGCAATCATGGGCATTGAGGAAGTACAAAAACCTTGATCAGTCGAGGATGAAATGTTTGGGGGAATCAGAGCTAAAAAATCAAGTGTTCCCAGTAAACGAAAACATAAAATATATGATTATGAATGAATGGACTGATCCAGAGAGGAGATTGGGAGTCTCCAGGGAATTCAAAAACAGATTACTGTTTGCTCCATGTGAAGATATTTAATGAAACACCGAAAGTTGACGTCCAAGTAGCGAAAGTGGTCAAGAGAACCTCCCTTACATTCGAGGATTCCTCTGTTACAGGATCCGATGGAAAGGAAGCATCCATGTTCGGAATAAAAACGAACTTAGCTGCAACCTCTGTAGCTAGGTCCATGTATTTTTGGCTTAGTGAACTAGAAAACCATATAAAAAAATAAGACCCAGAGAGAGGAAATCCTAAAATCTATTCCACTCCTCAAGTCGGCCACAGCATTCTTGGCGGATGCCTCAGCTGAGTCCGTGAGGTTCGCCACCAAGGATGCCGCTCTCTCAAATTCCGCAAGGAGGGCTCTGTGGATGAAATCTTGGGAAGGGGATAGAACGTCAAAAGCAAAATTATGTTCTATCGCTTTTTCAGGGGTATACGTTTTTGGTCCCGTACTGGATTCTATCCTTGAAAAAGCAGCAGACAAAAAGAAGGGGTTCCCTGAGGAAAATAAAAATAAGCCCTTTTATTCCTTTAACACACAATCCAAGTCCTATAGGGGAAATAGAAAAACGGGTAAGTGGAGCTACTAAAAAGGGGGGGGGAAGGCGGAGGGTTCCTTCTCAACCCCCAAAACAAACAGTTTGACAAACAATGACGCCAGAGTGGGAGGAAGGTTGAAGAAATTTCTATCCCACTGGGAAACAGTGACCCAGAACCCCTGGGCCTTGGATATCTTAAAAAACGGTTACCGAATAGAATTTTCCTCAGCCCCTCCAAAAAAGTTCTGGATAACCTCCCACAGCCTGAATGTTCTAGGAAGGATTTGGCAGGGGATCCTACAGTTAACAGAGTCAGGGGTTGTGGTAAAAGTCCCCAGTTCAGAAGAAGGAAGGGGTTATTATTCAAACCTGTTTTTGGTTCAGAAACCAGATGGATCCTTCCATACTATCATAAATATAAAGGGGTTAAACAGATCCATTGTATACAGAAAATGTAAAGTGGAATCTATAACGACCATCATTCCTTTAATCAAAGACGGAGATTACATGACGTCCATAGATTTGATGGATGCTTATTATCACGTCCCCATACACGAAAACGTGACGAAGTACCTCAGGTTCGCACTGATGGACAGCACCGGAGTGGTAAACCACTTCCAGTTCACTGCTCTACCCTTCGGAATTTCTTCTGCCCCAAGGGTTTTCACAAAGCTCGTGGTAGAAATGATCTCTCCTCTCAGATCAGAGGGAATAAAAATCTTTCCGTACCTAGACGACTTTCTTATTCTGGGAAACTGAGTCAGAGGCATCCAGTCACACCAGTTACCTGACTCGCAGATTTTCAGAGTTGGGCTGGATAATAAATCAGAAAAAATCTTGTCTGGTCCCCTCCACCAAGATAAAATTCCTGGGGGTACTTCTAGATTTGGTAACTCAGACGTCGTTTCTCTTCCTCAAGAAAAACTGATAGCCTTCAGAGAAAAAACTAAAAAACTTCAGTGCCAAGCCCAGTTCTCCATCCGCAATGCCATGAGTCTCTTGGGAATGATGACCTCCTACATCACATCAATATTGTGGTCCCAGGCTCATACCAGGATAACCCAATCCTGGATCCTGAAGAATTGGGTCAAAAAACAGTCCTCTAGAATATCCATCCCCATTCACGTAAAATCAGATTTGAATTGGTGGACGGAAAAGAGGAATCTGTCAAGGGGCGTACCCTGGATAAAAAATCCGGAGATTCAGGTGTTCACAGACTCAAGGGGCACAAGGGTGGGCTTCTCAAACTACCAAGGCAGATGGTCGGACGACCTAAAAATAAGATCGTCAAACTACCGAGAGCTGAGGGCGATCTGGGAGACTCTAAAAGCATCCCAGAAAATGGTACTTGGAAAACGCCTGAAGATACTTTCCGACAATGTGACAGCAGTAGCATACTTAAAGCACCAGGGAGGCACAAGATCGCCAAGCCTAAAAGATCTGGCGGAGAAAATATTATTTTGGACAGAAAAGAATGTGCTCTCCATCACAGCAATCCATCTAAAAGGTACAGAAAATGTACAAGCAGACTTCCTCAGCAGGAAGACCATAGACCCAGGGGAATGGTCACTAAGTCCAGAGGTGTTCTGACAGATCTCCAGAAGGTGGGGAACACCTCAAGTAGACCTCTTCGCATCAAGAAAAAATGCGAAGGTAGGACTCCTTTGCTCCCTAAACTCCAGGGAAAGGCCTTGGGCGGTGGATGCCTTCTCGATCAGGTGGACCTGGGATCTCGCCTATGCTTTTTCTCCTTGGGCGTTAATTCCCCGGGTACTACAAAAGATAAGGTCCGATCAAGTAACAGTGATCCTAGTAGTCCCATACTGGACGAAAAGAAACTGGTTTCTGATCTTAAAAGAATTAGCGCTGGAGGAACCATGGAGAATTCCCCTCCAGGAGGACATTCAATCACAGGGTCCGATCCTCCATCAGAATCCGGGCCTGTTCAAATTCTCAGCATGGATCCTGAGCGTGAGGAATTAAAAGGCAAGGGGCGTGGCCTGGACACCGGCGGGAATGGAGGCGTGAACGCAGAGCTCCGCCGCAAGCCTCTGAAAAAGGAGACTCACCAGCTATCACAGCGCAGCATATGGGGAAGAAATTGTGCCCCAGACCTCCAGCAGACACCCGACTTCTTCCCAGGGGACTTCCATGCTAGATGCCTACCTCCGCCGGTCGTCCGCCCAGCCGCTTGCCGCCTACTTACTTCCACAATCCCTGCTGGCAGCGTGGTAGCGGAACCCTGTGAGCTCAGTCGGGTAAGAGGGAGGAGAACCGGAAGCCTCCTAGACGGCTTCTCTCCTGCTCTGTCCCCTTTAGCGCCGGTTTTCGCCCCCCAGACCCTCGGGCAAGACAGGGGGTGTTCCTGCAGCACTTTTGGGCCCTCCATTACTAGGACCTGCTGAAGATATGCTACCTAAAGCTCCCTCCAAACAGGCCAGGTAGCAGGCCACCCCATCACAGAGGCGCAGAGACTGGGCTGAACCGCCTGATGGCCCTGCAGAGCTCTCCCACTGCAATCCAGGGGGAGATAATGAGGCGGCTTCCTGGGACCGCATGTCTGATTCTATGGACAAAGGGGAGGCGAGGGCCATGCAATCATCACAGCCGTCTGCTCTTCTGCAGCATACTCTGCAACATTTGCCTACTAAGGAAGACTTCAAGGTCCTCATAGCAGAGGTTAGAAGCACTTGCAAGTCCGAAATCTCATCCCTCAGTCAAGATTTTAAGCAATTGTCCACTCGCATTGACTCTCTTGAACAATGACACTCCCAAAAGTGTTTCACACCTACAGTCTCATAGCCCTCCAGTCACAGGTCATCAGAGATAATGCACGGCACCTGGAAGATTTGGACAATATAGGGCGCCGCAATAATATTAGGGTTCGAGGCCTCCCCGAGCCTGATGGAAAGGAAAATCTGCAGGAAGTGCTATCTGAGCATTTCCAATACTATACTGGACACTGAACCGCCACAACCTATTAAAATGGACCGAGCCCACAGAGCGTTACATCCTAAGTCTACCACCACACAGCCTAGAGATGTCATCTGTTGTGTGCATGACTTCCAATTGAAAGAAAATATAATGGCGAAAGCAAGACAATTGCGTTCTATTCGACTTTCATGGCGCTACAGTCCAGCTGTATCAGGATCTGTCCTGGTGGACACTCCAAAAAAGGCGAGCCTTACAACCCCTGCTACATCTTCTGCGGGATAAGAAAATACCGTACAGATGGGGCTTCCCTTTTGCACTAGTGGCCACAAAAAATGGCAGGTCCTCTGTCTTACGTCAGCATGCAGATCTCTTGGCCTTTTGTACAGCCCTGAATATTATGATACCACAAATTGTGGACTGGGAGGTTCCGGATTCGCAACCTGCTCTTGAACCAGTCTGGCAACCCATCAGACAGAAGAGAAAACGTACACCCCCCCAAGATGAACGACTTGACCTTGAAGCCAGTGATGAACCCCCTTGACTGCTGTGCTGTGTTTGCTATATGTAATGCACGTCTCATATCTTTAATGCCGTAATACTGCAGCGTATTCTCCGTTCCGATTTCTTTTGAAGCCGAGTTTGGTTTCTTTCACTGTTTGATGATGTATTGCTTACTTTTCTTATTCCTTTCAGTGTATTGCTGCTTATTTTCTCCGTTGTACCTGTGAAGGCCCAGTCATGCCTCTGTGACATGGATCAGTGCTTACACCCTTACTCTCCCTCTGTGTTGTGGGAGTGGGGTGCCAGCCCTACAATGTTATAGTGATACTGGTCCATATCTGGGTAGATTCACCCAAAGAATTGACCATTTTGTGGTTAGGCTATATATATGTTTTGTCTTTCGTGTTTCCCCCCTCCTTGTGTTTCTTTTTTCGTTTTTTGCATCCAGGCTCTCTAGGCTGACCCCTCAAGTGCCTCTAACCTCTGAGATTGTCCCTGACCAGAAAGCTTCTCAGGAACTACAGATTGCCTCCTATATAGCAAGTATATTCTTCACAAGTATAGGCAATGATGAGACGGACAGATGGGACACTGATATATAGACCGGAAGCCATTTCCAAACTCTTCCAGGAGTACTACATGTCGCTTTATTCCATTCCACAACAGTTACCATCTGATCCGGTGAGACGCCAGCGTCTCTTTGACTCCTTCCTCTCTAAATGTGATCTCCCTAAAATTTTAGATGAGGCTCTTTTGTCACTGAATACCCCTATAACTGAGGAGGAGTTACAGGAGGTGCTAAAACGGCTCCCAAACAAGTCCCCTGGACCAGATGGTCTGCCCTACCTATATTATAAAACCTTTTCTGATATTCTCCTTCCCCATATGACTCAGCTGTTTAATTCCTTCCTACAAGGTTCCCCGATCCCTACGTCTGTATCACACTCTCATATAACCTTGATTCCTAAACCCGGGAAGAATCCCCTAGACTGTGCCAACTATAGGCCCATTGCTCTCCTTAATTCTGACCCTTAGCTGACAGACTCTCTAATTGGCTCCCCCAACTAATTCATAAGGATCAGGTTGGCTTTGTCAGGAACCAACAGTGGGGGGATAATACCAGAAGGACCATTGACCTGATCGACATTATCAACAAACGCAATGACTCAGCCTTGCTGCTAAGTCTTGACGATGAAAAGGTGTTTGACCGCCTCAACTGGTCATTTATGTTCGCTACCTTGCGGTCCTTTGGCATTGCTGGCCCATTCCTAACAGCCTTACGTGGTCTGTAGGCCCAACCTACAGCCACGGTAAAACTCCCTCATGCCCACTCTCAGGCCTTCCCTATTTTCAACGGTACACGTCAGGGGTGTCCCTTATCCCCGTTGTTATATGTTCTTTGTATAGAGCCCCTTGCAGCTGCCATTAGGGCGAACCCCGACGTTCGTGGAATTATAGTCAACCGTGTAGAATTTAAACTGTCCTTATTCGCGGATGACGTTCTGCTCACATTGACTGATCTACACACAACGCTTCCCAATCTTTTTAAACTACTTGAGTCTTAGGGGAGATTGTCTGGCTATAAAGTCAACACCACCAAAACTGAAGCCCCTTCCCCCTGATGGATTAGATATTCTGAAGGCTAATTACCGTTTTCACTGGACAGATACTAAGCTCCGCTACCTGGGCGTTAATCTAACAGCGCCTTATTCCTCACTTTATTTACACAACTTCCCTGCCATTTTCAGTGAACTTAAAAACCTCATGAGCAAATGGATGCCTCTTCCCATATCCTTGTTGGGTCGCATAGCATCTCTCAAAATGACTATTTTGCCCAAGCTGCTTTATTTATTTGAGACTCTCCCAATCCCTGGGAGTTGCGTTCCTTTCAGTCTTGCATGCTACGGTTTATATAGAGTGGGAAGAGGCACCGAATACCGCGTGCGATCCTTACAGCACCTAAGGTGCGGGGAGGCTTAGCGGTCCCGGATATCAAGAAGTACTACTGGGCTGCCCATCTTAGAAGACTACCTGATTGGTCCAAGCTATTTGCGTATTCTAGATGGTTAGAAATTATGGATAGCACCTGTACATCCTAATTCGCTGCTCTGGTATCCGCTCCCACCTGCTTTGTTGCCCGATTTGTTGGGACCAATGTCCTTCGCACACCGTATTCTCTCTAGCTTCGGAAAAGTCCTCCTATGGTTTCTTTTCTATTCAATCCATTGTTTCCGATGGGCATGCAAGCTTCCTTCCTTAGGTCATGTTTTCCCAACAAATTGTTCCATTTTGCAGATGTTATGGATTATAAAACCCTTGGATTTCTGCCATTTAATAAATTGCAATCCTCCTATCATTTGCCAGAAAATTCTAGATATCAGTATATACAGATAAGGCACCTATTCTCTAGTGTATCCAACTCGACCAGTGCTTCCACTCTTATGTCCTTTGAGAAACTATGTAAATTATCAGGTACCACACGAGGTCTTCTATCAGAGATCTATCTCCTCCTGTCGACTCCCACAATCCAGCATTCATACATGGCTAAATGGGAGACCATTCTTGGGCGCTCGATATCGTCTGCTGAATGGACCATGATATGGAATAGGATAGGGAAGACCTCATCTTGCATCACTCACAGGGAAAATGCTTATGAAATCCTAATGTGTTGGTATCATACCCCGCAATTGCTGAAACGCCTCAATCCTGCTCTCTCTGATAGATGCTGGAGATGTGGGACGAGCGAAGGATCCCATAGCCATATTTTTTGGGACTGCCCGTTGATTCTGTCGTTCTGGAGGGAGGTGAGCTCAGTCCTCTTCCAGGTGCTGGGGACTAGATTTCCATTAGACACCATTTTTTATCTATTAAATATGCTGCCGATTACATTGAAGAAACATTTCATGTCTATAACATTGCATGTTCTGACGGCAGCCAGACGTCTCATTGCAGGATTCTAGAGGAGGACTGATTTGCCTACTCAGCTAGACCTTATCGTGAGTGTTTTAGAGGTCAGAAAAATTTAGTATCTGGAAGCTAGTGTTTCTAATACGTTGGATAGGTTTAATAAAGCCTGGCAAATATGGGATGACTACATGGATCTCTGCGAGCAAAGAGCCGACTAAAGCCTAGATATGCTACCTTTCCCCCTCCGTGTCATGTCTTGGGTCTTTACCCTAAATGTCTTTTTTCTTAATTCTTTTTTTTTCTCTTTTTCTCTTTGTGTGATATTTTGAGTCCTTAAGGACTATTATCTTTTATGGTTGCATACGTTCATTTCTGTTCTACTGTGTGTTTCTAGGCATAGCCATTGATTGAAAATGATTTTGTCTGCTATGGTTCTGTTACTTATGCACTTGCAGTAACTATTGTTCACCTATTATGTTTCACACCATGTGATTATCATATTGGACATATAATGTGAGTCAATACTACTCTGTATTTGAGATTTGATTCTGTTTGGAAGAAAAAAAAAAAGGAAAAATAACAATAAAATATACAATTATATAAAAAAAAACCAAAAAAAAAAACAAGGGTCTTTCCGAAAAGGTTATCAATACCAGTACGCTTAAAGTACAGATCTCTGCCGTAGGGGCATGCTATGATACAGACCTGGCCAGCCATAGATGGGTAAGAAGATTTGTAAGAGCCGCCTCTAGATTAAGACCATCTATGACCCCTCAGTGGGACTTAAACCTAGTCCTGAAAGGCTTAATGAAACCGCCCTTTACCCCTGTGCAGGACATTTCAGTCACGCTTAAGGCTGCCTTCTTAATGGCCATAACATCAGCTAGACGTCTAGGGGAGATCCAGGCGCTCTCCTGTCGGGAACCCTATCTTTCTATATTTTTCGGATAAAATAGTGTTGAGGGTGGATCCAGGATTCCTTCCAAAAGTCTCTTCAGACTTTCATAGAGACCAGGAGATTGTCCTTCCGTCATTCCCTAAAGAGGTGACGAGTGCATCTGAGGATCAATACCAACTCCTGGATGTCCGGGATACTGTCCTACAATACCCTAGCGGCAACAAAGGAATTCAGGAAAGAGGGAAATCTTCTCGTTCAGTTTGCTGGTCCAAACAAAGGGAAGAAGGCATCCAAGGCCTCCATTGGGCGCTGGATCAAATCCACTATATCCTGCTGCTACCAGATGTCGGCTCTTAATAGTCCTACAGATATAAGGGCCCATTCCACAAGAGCTATGGCCTCCTCATGGGCAGAAAAAGGAGGCGTTCCCTTAGATAAAATCTGTGAAGCAGCCACCTGGTCCAGTATTAATACATTTATTAGGCACTATCGTATTAATGTTTCGGCAGTTACCCTCCTACTAAGTAATCTGGTAATTCTCCAGGTTAAGCTGTCATGGTGGACGAAGTGGAAAAACTGTAATTGGACTTACCGGTAATTCTGTTTCCTTGAGTCCACCATGACGGCTCGTATATTCCCCCTGAGAATTTAAAGGGAACCTGTCACCGGGATTTTGGCCATAGAGCTGGGGACATGGGCTGCTAGATGGCCGCTAGCACATCTGCAATACCCAGTCCCCATAGCTCTGTGTGCTTTTATTGTGTTAAACAGTTTTGATCGATATGCAAATGAACATCATATGTGTCCTGCATCCGGAGATGAGTCCAGCGGAAAGGAGCCCAGCACCGCCCCACGTCCTCCGAATCTCCTCCTTGCTGGCTGACGTCACAGAGCTGGAGCGCCGAAATCTCGCGATGCGCGATCTAGCGCATGCGCAGTGTCGGTATCATGTTCATTCCCTGTGCTGGCATCAGCACAGGGAACGAACTACGCATGCGCTAGCTCGCGCATCGCGAGATTTCGGCGCTCCAGCTCTGTGACGTCAGCCAGCAAGGAGGAGATTCGGAGGGCGTGGGGCGGTGCTGGGCTCCTTTCCGCTGGACTCCTCTCCGGATACAGGACACACATGAGGTTCATTTGCATATGGATCAAAACGGTTTTTTAACACAATAAAAGCACACAGAGCTATGGGGACTGGGTACTGCAGATGTGCTAGCGGCCATCTAGCAGCCCATGTCCCCAGCTTTATGGCCCAAATCCCGGTGACAGGTTCCCTTTAAGGAGGGATTCGAGTATAAATTAATACTTAAAAAATAATAAAAAAAGATATATATAATTAAGGCTGCACCCACTTGGTAATTTGGAAGCACTAAGGGTGAGAGTGGGTGGTGGCCTTTTAAACTCTCTGTGTTCCTGCCCCTACAGAGGTCAAGGGGTCAATCTCCAGGTTAAGCCGTCATGGTGGACTCAAGGAAACAGAATTACCGGTAGGTCTAATTATATTTTTATTTTTCTGGCTATGGTCTTGTGTGGGGGCTGATTTTTTTGCGGAATGAGGTGACTTTTTTATTGCTACAATTTTGGGGTACATACGACTTTTTGATCGATTTAACATTATGTTTTTTGGGAGGAGAGCTCACAAAAAAATGTTTTGGTGCAATGTTTATTTATTTTTTTACGGCGTTCACCTGATGGGGTAGATCATATGATTATTATAGAGCCGGTAATGATACCAAATATGTCTTATTATTTTTTTTCTTCTATTTTTTTAAATAACTGATTTGGGGGGAAGGGAATTTTTTGTTTTTAACAGAGAGGCTGCACAGCAGTATACAGCGCTGTACAGCCTCAGTGCAGGGCTGACATAGTAGCCCCAGTTACAGGGGAAATACACCCCCCCTCCCCCCCCCCCCAGAGAGGCTGTACAGCAGTATACAGCGCTGTACAGCCTCAGTGCAGGGCTGACCTAGTAGCCCCAGTTACAGGGGAAATACCCCCCCCCCCCAGAGAGGCTGCACAGCAGTATACAGCGCTGTACAGCCTCAGTGCAGGGCAGACATAATAGCCCCAGTTACAGGGGGAACACCCCTCAGAGAGGCTGTACAGCAGTATACAGCGCTGTACAGCCTCAGTGCAGGCTGACATAGTAGCCCAGTTACAGGAGAAATACTCCCCCCAGAGAGGCTGTACAGCAGTATACAATGCTGTACAGACTAAGTGCAGGGCAGACATAGTAGCCCAGTTACAGGGGAAATACACCCCCCAGAGAGGCTGTACAGCAGTATACAGCGCTGTACAGCCTCAGTGCAGGGCTGACATAGTAGCCCCAGTTACAGGGGAAATACACCCCCCAGAGAGGCTGTACAGCAGTATACAGCGCTGTACAGCCTCAGTGCAGGGCTGACATAGTAGCCCAGTTACAGGGGAAATACACCCCCAGAGAGGCTGTACAGCGGTATACAGCGCTGTACAGCCTCAGTGCAGGCCTGACATAGTAGCCCCAGTTACAGGGGAAATACACCCCCCAGAGAGGCCGTACAGCAGTATACAGCGCTTTACAGCCTCAGTGCAGGGCTGACATAGTAGCCCCAGTTACAGGGGAAATACACCCCCCAGAGAGGCTGTACAGCAGTATACAGCGCTGTACAGCCTCAGTGCAGGGCTGACATAGTAGCCCAGTTACAGGAGAAATACTCCCCCCAGAGAGGCTGTACAGCAGTATACAGCACTGTACAGCCTCAGTGCAGGGCTGACATAGTAGCCGCAGTTACAGGAGAAATACACCCCCCAGAGAGGCTGTACAGCAGTATACAGCACTGTACAGCCTCAGAGCAGGATAGACATAGGAGCCCCAGTTACAGGGGAACACCCCCCAGAGAGGCTGTACAGCAGTATACAGCGCTGTACAGCCTGAGTGCAGGGCAGACATAGGAGCCCCAGTTACAGGAGAAATACACCCCCCAGAGAGGCTGTACAGCAGTATACAGCACTGTACAGCCTCAGTGCAGGGCTGATCGAGGTCTAGGGAAGACCCGTCAGCTCATGCAGTCCTTCAGCCCTGGCGGTCACATGACTACCGGTACAGGAAACGGCATAGCGCTTCCTGATCTGTATACAGCGATCTAGCATGCAGAACGTCCATTCAGAGATAAACCGACCGCCCAAGGATGTTTATAGTCAATGGGCGATCGGGAAGTGGTTAATATCCTCACTGGTACCACTCTGGGGTGCAGAAGAGATCACTTTAAGAGCTCATGCACACCACTGTATGTATTTTGTAGTCGGCAAAACACAAATCCGCCCAAAAATACGGATGATGTCCGTGTGTTTTTTTTTTTTTTGCGGATCCATTGTAGCAATGCCTGTCCTTGTTTGCAAAACGGACAAAAATAGGACGTTCTGTCTTTTTTTGCGGAACAGCCATGCGGACATACTGAAATGGAATGCACACGGAGTTATTAAAAAAAAATTTGCAGACCCATTGAAGCGAATGGTTCCACATATGGGGCGCAAAAAAAAGGAAACGGACAAGGAAAAAAGTATGTTCCTGTGCTTGAGCCTTAGCTTTTTGGAGGTTAGTAAGGAGGTTAGTAAAAAAAATTCTGCCTTTGAACACCTGTCAGCAGGATCAACCCTATTAAATCAGTCATACTCCCTCTGTCCCCCTGAGGAAGCAGCACGAAACACGTGTTAGGGCTGTTGTCTGCGGCGCCCGCTGGGTCCGTATAACTATCCATCCATTGAGGCCTTGTTACTTATGCCACCTGCATTGTAAGATGCATCTTTATTGGTCCAATTGTGTTCATTTTGACCCCAGTAGGTGTCTTGTGATGTACACTAAGGCTATAGCGTTCGCAGTCATACCACCGGCTAGACTTGAATTATACCTGCCTTGTAAAAATCCTTTGTGGTGGTTCTTTATGCAATTTACGCCCTCGGTGCACGACCACAGCGCTCTGCGCTCTGAGGTCCTAATTTGCATAAAGAATTAAAGGGGCTGCCACACTCGGGTCCCTGCTGTCAACATCTGCTTTGACACCACTGCAGCCGATGACCGGTTGCAGAGGTGACCTGCTCCTGAGCCCATGCGATTACTGTAACAGTAGTGTGTGAAGAGTCACAAACTGCCTCAGCACACCGACGTACAGTTACATCGCAGTGCGGGAAAGAGTCGTCGCCGCTCTCGTCGATGCCTCGCTCCGCACAGATGATCACAGCCACATTCTTCAGCTGTGGACGGACAGGTGAGTACCTTCCTGATGCCGGAGGAGCTCCGTGTCAGACATGTCTAGACCTCATGCTCACCCTGACGGATCATTCATCACCCAGCACTGCGCTCGTCTTCACATGCCGCGCTCATTCACTTCGCTTTGGAATGGATTTCGCCATCCACATTCCTGACGGGACAGGCGGTGTATTTCCAGGATCTGCCCTGGTGTGTACTACAGGCGGTAATTCTAATTGTGTGTGTGATGTTAATTACATCTTCCATGGTGACTCCACCAAAATCCCCGTGCCCTGTCTGGGAAATACAGCCCGTGTGCCGGCCGCATCTTGTAGACCAACCGCGGCTCCCCTGATCTGTGATACATTGGGTTCCCATCTGGTCTCGGGTCGATTGTTCTGTACTCACGGGACCCTTAGGCTGGGTTCACACGTGAAGTTTCTATCTGGCCCCCTCCCTGTACACCAATCAGTAATATGACCTTTATAAGGTGTTGTCTACACTGTGGCCCCCAGATATAAAACGGGTGTATTAGAAATGTGTGGGGGTTTTATCTGCAAATTTATTTGAAGCTTCTCCACCTGACGATCCAAAACACCACCGCTTCCCTTCTTGTTGGAGAGCAGAGGAAGACTGCACCGATGGAGCTTCCTAGGCTTGTGGAGTCCGGGTCCTGGGGCGTACTTACCCTAATGTGCCATTGAATTACAGCCGTCTGAATCTAGCCTGAGGTGTAAAGCATATACAGTATTTTTCGCCCTATAAGACGCACCTAGGTTTTTTTGTGGAGAAAAATAATAAGAACATTTTTTTTTTTTATTCAAAAGGTGTGCTTTTGGTGGGTTTTGAACTAATGGTGGTCTGTGGATGACGCACTGTTATGGGGGAATCTGTGGATGACACACTGTTTTGGGGGGATCTGTGGATGACGCACTGTTATGGGGGATCTGTGGATGACGCACTGTTATGGGGGATCTGTGGATGACGCACTGTTATGGGGGGATCTGTGGGTGACACACTGTTATGGGGGGATCTGTGGGTGACACACTGTTATGGGGGGATCTGTGGGTGACACACTGTTATGGAGGCATCTGTGGGTGACGCACTGTTATGGGGATCTGTGGATGACGCACTGTTATGGGGGGATCTGTGGGTGACGCACTGTTATGGGGGGATCTGTGGGTGACGCACTGTTATGGGGATCTGTGGATGACACTGTTATGGGGATCTGTGGATGACGCACTGTTATGGGGATCTGTGGATGACGCACTGTTATGAGGGATCTGCGGATGACGCACTGTTATGGGAGGATCTGTGGATGACGCACTGTTATGGGGGATCTGTGGATGACGCACTGTTATGGGGGATCTGTGAATGACACACTGTTATGGGGAATCTGTGGATGACACACTGTTATGGGGGATCTGTGGATGACGCACTGTTATGGGGGATCTGTGGATGACGCACTGTTATGGGGATCTGTGGATGACACACTGTTATGGAGGATCTGTGGATGATGCACTGTTATGGGGGATCTGTGGATGACGCACTGTTATGGGGGATCTGTGGATGACGCACTGTTATGGGGGATCTGTGGATGACGCACTGTTATGGGGGATCTGTGAATGATGCACTGTTATGGGGGATCTGTGGGTGACGCACTGTTATGGGGGATCTGTGAATGACGCACTGTTATGGGGGATCTGTGGATGACGCACTGTTATGGGGGATCTGTGGATGACGCACTGTTATGGGGGACCAGGGGGTGACACACTGTTATGGGGGATCTGTGGATGACACACTGTTATGGGGGATCTGTGGATGACACACAGTTATGGGGGATCTGTGGATGACGCACAGTTATGGGGGATCTGTGGATGACGCACTGTTATGAGGGATCTGCGGATGACGCACTGTTATGGGGGATCTGCGGATGACACACTGTTATGAGGGATCTGCGGATGACGCACTGTTATGGGGGATCTGTGGATGACACTGTTATGGGGGATCTGTGGATGACGCACTGTTATGAGGGATCTGCGGATGACGCACTGTTATGGGGGATCTGTGGATGACACTGTTATGGGGGATCTGTGGATGACACTGTTATGGGGGATCTGTGGATGACGCACTGTTATGGGGGATCTGTGGATGACGCACTGTTATGGGGGATCTGTGGATGACGCACTGTTATGGGGGATCTGTGGATGACGCACTGTTATGGGGGATCTGTGGATGACGCACTGTTATGGGGATCTGTGGATGACGCACTGTTATGGGGATCTGTGGATGACGCACTGTTATGGGGGATCTGTGGATGACGCACTGTTATGGGGGATCTGTGGATGACGCACTGTTATGGGGGATCTGTGGATGACGCACTGTTATGGGGGATCTGTGGATGACGCACTGTTATGGGGGATCTGTGGATGACGCACTGTTATGGGGGATCTGTGGATGACGCACTGTTATGGGGGATCTGTGGATGACGCACTGTTATGGGGGATCTGTGGATGACGCACTGTTATGGGGATCTGTGGATGACACGCTGTTATGGGGGATCTGTGGATGACGCACTGTTATGGGGGCATCTGTGGATGACACACTGTTATGGGGATCTGTGGATGAAGCACTGTTATGGGCGGGTCTGTGGATGATGCACTGTTATGGGGGATCTGTGGATGACACACTGTTATGGGGGATCTGTGGATGACGCACTGTTATGGGCGGGTCTGTGGATGATGCACTGTTATGGGGGATCTGTGGATGACACACTGTTATGGGGGATCTGTGGATGACGCACTGTTATGGGGGGATCTGCGGATGACGCACTGTTATGGGGGATCTGCGGATGACGCACTGTTATGGGGGATCTGTGGATGACGCACTGTTATGGGGGCATCTGTGGATGGCACGACACTGCTATGGAGGCATCTGTGGATGGCACACTGTTATGGGGGGATCTGTGGATGACACATATATAGCATCTTATGCATCGGGCCCTGCTGCCGTCACTGTATTCTATTACACCGGGCCCCGCTCACTGTAGTAATCATATCTAACCTGTAGGCAATGTTAAACTATAGAAATCATGTGCAATCCAGCGTGTAGTAACCGGTACTTACTACAATCTTCCGTAGCCGGCAGGAGGCCAGGCGGGCGGGGGCAGCGTAACTCACTATGTTTGCGCCGCCTGCTTCATTCATAAAGTGGGAGGAGCAGGCGCGTGACGTAGTGAGTTACGCTGCCCCCGCCCGGCCTCCTGCCTGCTACGGAAGATTGTAGTAAGTACCGGTTACTACACGCTGGATTGCACATGATTTCTATAGTTTAACATTGCCTACAGGTTAGATATGATTACTACAGTGAGCGGGGCCCGGTGTAATAGAATACAGTGACGGCACCAGGCCCCGCTGCCATTACAAAACCAGATGCCGGCCCCCAGCCCTACTCCCTCCCCGCTGATACATGCGCTGTGCAGCATCGCGGCAGTGTAAATTGCAGCATTTGCTCCATAAGACGCACTGCCATTTTGCCCCCACTTTGGGGGGGGGATACGGTAAGTGTCTGTACGATCTACATGACATATTGCCTGGGTGTAAATCAGCTGCTGATTTAGATTGTGCTGAGACTTCCTGCTGGGAGAGGGGAAGAAAGCACTTCTTCATTTACAGTCTGGACAAAGCTGCAGTACTAGAATTTATATACACATCACATTCACAGCAGCTTTTACTGTGCTCAGGAATTTCCTTTCTCGTAGATCCGTTTCTTGGCCAATAGGATTGGTGGGGGTTGTTCCCTCTGTAGGGATCAGTTCTGATTCTAGCGGAGGGGACACAACAAATACATCACAAAGCAAATCATATGCAATTCCAGAACACAATTCACAAAGTCAAAAATCCCTGTCCAGCGCAATGGAGATGCGGATGTAGGGACAGAAGGGGGAGGGGATCACAGGAAAGTGCAACCTGTTTCACTGTCAAACAAAAGTTGGTGTAAGGTCCTCTGTAAAGTTTATGACCGGCCGCACGTTGCGGTGATGACTTGGCCACCCATGCAGGTGGTCGGCAGCCTCTGTGTCAGTGGTACAGCTGTCACTAGAGTCACAGGTAGGTGGCGAACACATATCGCAGTACGGTCTGTGACAGTAACAGAAAGTCTCCTCTGAGCTGCTGGAGTCTGACTCAGAACAGAGAGTTTGGGGTCTGAGGGTCTCGGTTCCCGTGTTGCTCCGGTGAGTAGCATGGCCTAATCTCCTGGGAGGTTCTGGTGGCTCTGATAATTTGGTTACCCAAAGACCACCATTTTCCTGGCCACGTAACTCTGTGTCCCTCATTAGGACAGATGGATGATAACGTTCAAGGTTTTTGTCATCCGGTCTTAGATCACCTGTGTCGTCTCTTAGGGGGTTTGCCCCATTATTTCTGTCTCTGGCCCCGATGAGACACCGAGGTGGAGGCAATACAGCTCTAGAGTACTGTGAGGACGGGAGGATGTTCCTGCGGCCGTATCCGTGGCCTCTTCGTCTCCGTGCTATGTAAGGGGACACGCTGATGCAGACGTTGTGGAAACCTTCAGGGGGATGTGAGATGGCTTCTCGTTGGATGCTGTGGCTGGCACGTCTCTGCCTCCGAGGAGACAGCTGACAAGATCCGGACAGAGTCTCTATACTGAGCTCCCTGAGAATCTCCTGAAGCTTCTCACTGCTGACGTAGTTCACCTTCCTTGACAGTTTCTCCCAAGCCTCGGAGGGGCCGTCCACTAATTTCTCTACGTACTCATTGTTGACAAAGCCGACGTTTCTGGAGACTGCAGCCAGGTCATTGTCTGCTTTGGGTTCTGGAGATGGAAGGACAACCTCTTGGAAATCGCCTCCTTCCTCAGCAGAGGGCTTCACGTCTTCACCTGTGCATTTCACAGCAGCCTGGACGGACAGACTGTGGTTTACGTCATCGTCCGGAGCCCTGGTCGAGGGTCCTTTATTTTCACTTTTAGCAGTGGTCTCGTCTGTAGCTGCTTTGTGCTGATTGATGGTCAGCGTGGAGGTGGATATCGCGGACACTTGTGTAATTTCCACGCTACATTCTGACTTCAGGAGCTCCACCAGCTTCTCCTTGGCATTGATCACCTGCTCCTGGAGACTTTCTATCACAGCATTTTTCTGTCATATGAAAGAAACAGACAAAGCGCTTTACATCCAGAAGCCAGCCTCAGCCACCATATAACGCAGCAGAAAACCCACCTGACATAATAATTCTCACGGCTGATGATTTGTTACAATGTATCCAATCTATCTGTCAGCTAAACACATTAGTATCACACATCTATCTCCTGTCCTTATGGTTTGTTACCTTTTACCTGCAATGATACATTGTATCAGCCCGTGATGTTACGGCCTCCTCCCCTAGTCAGGTCGAGATAGATTAGTGCGCGTATTCGGCGTTTCCTATGGAATGGGTTTTCAAAACAACGACCAATATTGAAGGGAGTCCGTCAGCAGGACATTCCCTGTTACACCAGGCACCATGCCTTGTAGGCCTCGCTCAGCCCAATGTAATGACACCTTTCACTTAGTGATCCATTGCTTAATTCTGGAGAAAAAATACTTTGAATCCATATGCAAATGAGCAGTTAGGTGCACTGAGGGCGGGCCTAAGCCAGTCTGTACACTCTGGCTCCTCCTCCTTCCACTGCCAGACATTCCCTCTCCTTGATTGGCAGGACAAGGCAAGATGACGGTGCAGGAACCTGACCGTGTAAATCAAGACGGGGGCTGGCAGAGGAAGCAGGGTGCACAGAGCGGCTTGGGCCTGCCCTCGGTGCACTTAAAAAGTGCTTTTTTTCCTCCATAATGAAGCAATGGATCGCTAAGTGAAAGTCATCATTCCGTTCAGCTGAGCTAGCTCCACGGGCTGGGTTAACCTGCAGACGGACTCCCTTTAACAGAAGGTCCTTCACTATACTATGCAGTGTATGGGCGGCCTACATGCTTGTCTCTTTAAATATGGACACCACAAGAGATCTAAAGCTGGCAAACAATCTACGGCTCCGCTCAATAAAGGGTCTCCCGATTGTCCCCCGAGGGCAATAGGCTCGGGCCTGGTGGATGTCAGATGTCCTGGCCGCAGCTCAGCTAGTAACGTGGCTGAAGATTAGTGGCCCTGCCTCAGTAATTGGGAAGAACCTGTCGGTGTCACCTCGGTCAGCAGCCGCCTCATGGAGGTGTTCTCTCCCAGCAGGTGGTAGATCTGCTCTTCACTGTACATAGACCTTATACTCTTGCAAGGACTGTTGAAATATTTGGCCATCTGCACGTTGGTCTGACTTGGCTCTTCTTCAAACTGCTTCCACTGCAAAAGCTGAGGAGACAGAGCAGATACAAGCGTCCATTACAAAATGTATTCCGAGGGTGGACAGCAATACTATGTGAGGGAGGCCATCTCTACTGAATGTGAGGAGCAAGAGTAATGGAGCGGAGCAAGGTTTGGGTTTGGATGATGGAGACAGATTTGGTTTGCATTAGAAGTGGCTAGATAAAAAAAAAAAATCTCAAAAATCCCTCCTGCAGCTGAATGTGTGTTATGTGCAGATTTTGGGTCTTGGTTTCGTATATTAGCTTCCTGGTAATGTCAGCGCTGTGCCTTGTGCTCTCGGACATGTCCCCTAGCTGCTCCCTCTCACAGACACTGATGCTGCAGCTGCATCCCCCCCCCCCTCCTCCTCCCTGTTTGATCGATCTGGACGTTCTCTGCCACTTCAACAACCACTGTCAGTATTAGGAATATTCTCCCTGTTTTCTTCTATATTTAAGGCTACTTTCACACTAGCGTTTTTTGCAGAGCCGTCATGGATCTGCAAAAACGCTTCAGTTACAATAATACAACTGCATGCATCTGTCATAAACGGATCCGGTTGTATTATGTCTTCTATAGCCATGATGGATCAGTTTTGAACACCATTGCAAGTCAATGGGGGGACGGATCCGTTTGCTATTGTGCCAGATTGAGTCAGAGAAAACGGTTTGGCTCCGCTTCGTCAGGCGGACAGCAAAGCGCTGCAGGCGGCCTCCAGAGCGGAATGGTGACCGATCGTAGGCAAACTGGTGCATTCTGAGCTGATCCTTTACCATTCAGAATGCATTAGGGCAAAACTGATCCATTTTGGACCGCTGAGCCCTGAACGGATCTCACAAACGGAAACCAAAACGCCAGTGTGAGAGTCGCCTAAGTCGTTTGGCAGTGGCTTTACTGGCTTCTAAGACGGCTTGTCCTCCTGCATATAGATCCAGGGCACCTGATCTACAAGGTAGGGGAGAGCTCCAGTCTGTGACCCGTTGTACCAGATACTTCCATGACTATGCATGTGTTCTTAGGCTTCTTTCAGACGGGCGTTGTGGGAAACGGTGTGGGTGCGTTGCGGGAACATGCGCGATTTTTCAGCGCGAGTGCAAAACATTGTAATGCGTTTTGCTGGCACGTGAGTAAAATCGGCATGGTAAGCGCAGCCCGGCTTCTCTTCTGTGCTGTGTACAGGAAAAAGACCTGTGGTGATGTCACTCCGGTCATCACATGGTCCGTCACATGATCCATCACCATGGTAAAAGACCATGTGATGACCGGAGTGACATCACCACAGGTCCTTTTCCTGTACACAGCACAGAAGGGAAGCCGGCTGCGCGAGCAAGTGGATTAAGGTGAGTTTAATTATTTTTTAACCCCTCCAGCGCTATTGTACTATGCATTCTGTATTCACAATGCTATTATTTTCCCTTATAACCATGTTATAAGGGAAAATAATAAAGATTGGAGACCGATTGTCTCCTAGCAACTGAAAATCGCACTGCATCCGCACTTGCTTGCGATTTTCACGCAGCCCCATTCACTTCTATGGGGCCTGCATTGCGTGAAAAACGCACAAAATAGAGCATGCTGCGATTTTCACGCAACGCACAAGTGATGTGTGAAAATCACCGCTCATGTGAACAGCCCCATAGAAATGAATGGGTCCGGATTCAGTGCGGGTGCAGTGTGTTCACGTCACGCATCGCACCCGCGCGGAATACTCGCCCGTGTGAAAGGGGCCTTAGAGGGGTTATCCAATATTGGAGAAATCTGGCTGCCTCACACCCGTCCACTGGTGCAGTGTTGCACCTCAGCCTCTTTGAAGAGAATAGGACTGAGCCACAATACCAGACACAACCTGTGGACGGGTGTGAAGCCTTGTTACCGAAATCCTGGACAACCCCTGTACAGGGGCCCCTTCCCACGTAACATCTCAGACCCTTCTATTTGGAGAGTTTGCCATTTATTTATTTTTCAAGGGGTTTTATTTTCTAGAAGCTAAATTGAATTTTTAATTATTTGTATTTTTTATTATTACATGCGGATTTGTACCTGTGATGGTTCTATACTGCAGTGCATTACACCTGTCATTTCCCACAGAAAGGCAGCCTATTACACCCTGCCTCTGGGAAAGCCTAATTGTACCTGGCAGCCCAGGAGGTGTTTGTTCGGCCTCCAGCTGCCATAACGACTATCGGCACCCGCAGAAGGAGCCCCCTGCTTCTCAAACCACTTACATGATGTGGTTGCTATTGACTGTGGCAACTAAATGGTTAAATGACCAGGATATGATGCTCCTCCCACCTGATCACCCGATTCTCCCGGCACAGAACGCCCGCCTAATACTTGGACTAGAGCGCCATAGAAAGGCGTACTGGTGGTCACTAACCTGGCACGGTCCCTGCAGCTTCTCACCGTCCAGACTGGTATCACAGACTTCGGTAATTACTAAGGCGACTTTCACACTAGTGTTTTTGTTTTCCGGTATTGAGTTCCGTCACAGGACCTCAATACCGGAAAAAAACGGATCAGTTTTATCCTAATGCATTCTGAATGGAGAGCGTGCTGCAGTTTTCTCTCCGGCCAAAAATACTGATCACTTGCATGCGAAGACCTTTAAAAATGCAAAAAAAATATTATACCGGATCTATTTTTCCAGATGACACCAGAGAGACGGATTCGCATCCGGATCCATCTCACAAATGCATCCATTTGCGTCTGGACTGCACGCCGGAGTCCTCTGCCGCAAGTGTGAAAGTAGCCTAATAGGAGACTCGGCGTCTGGCCGCACACCTGGCCTCACGGAGGTATGTGACTCAGGGGCGGCTGAGAGCAGGATGCCTCATGTTCCTGTAAAGTGTAGCCTCCGGTACAGAATACGATGATCTGCGTCCTGCCAAGTCCTCCACCGCCCCCTACTGGAAGCAAGAACCACAGACTCCAATATCCGCTGCACAGTTCACTGAGGACATTTCTGACATGTTGTGGTGACAGAAGAGCGTGTGCCTAACGAAGAGCAGCAGAGACACATGGAAGAAAGAGGAGCAGGAACTGTGTTCAAGGCAAGGCTGATAGCAAGGAGCCAAGGGTCCGAAACACTGACACAGGTATTACTGAAGGAACTGCTCCTTGTGATTGATGGATGACCACACAGCAAGATGTCCTCCTTAGGCCTCATGCACACGACCGTTGTGTGCATCCGTGGCCGTTGTGACGTTTTCCGTTTTTTTTCGCGGACCCATTGACTTTCAATGGGTCCGTGGAAAAATCGGAAAATGCACCGTTTTGCAGCCGAGACCGTGATCCGTGTATCCTGTCCGTCAAAAAAATATGACCTGTCCTATTTTTTTGACGGACAACGGTTCACGGACCCATTCAAGTCAATGGGTCCGTGAAAGAACACGGAGGCACACAAGATTGGCATCCGTGTCCGTGATCCGTGGCCGTAGGTTACTTTCATACAGACGGATCCGAAGATCCGTCTGCATAATAGCTTTTTCAGATCTAAGTTTTCACTTCGTGACAGTATATTCTAACCCAGAGGCGTTCCCATGGTGATGGGGACACTTCAGGTTAGAATATACTAAAAAAAACTGTGTACATGACTGCCCCCTGCTGCCTGGCAGGTGCTGCCAGGCAGCAGGGGGCCGACCACCCCCCTCCCTCCCCTGTAGTTAACACATTGGTGGCCAGTGCTGCCGGCACCCCCTCCCTCCCCTGTAGTTAACTCGTTGGTAGCCAGCCCCCCCTTCCTCCCCTGTAGTTAACTCGTTGGTAGCCAGCCCCCCCCCTCCCTCCCCTGTAGTTAACTCGTTGGTAGCCAGCCCCCCCTTCCTCCCCTGTAGTTAACTCGTTGGTAGCCAGCCCCCCCCCTCCCTCCCCTGTAGTTAACTCGTTGGTAGCCAGCCCCCCCTTCCTCCCCTGTAGTTAACTCGTTGGTAGCCAGCCCCCCCCTCCCTCCCCTGTAGTTAACTCGTTGGTAGCCAGCCCCCCCCTCCCTCCCCTGTAGTTAACTCGTTGGTGGCCAGTGGGCCCTCCCCCCTCCCTCCCCCTCCTAATTAAATTCTCCCCCCCTATCATTGGTGGCAGTGGAGAGTACCGATCGGAGTCCCAGTTTAATCGCTGGGGCTCCGATCGGTAACCATGGCAACCAGGACGCTACTGCAGTCCCGGTTGCCATGGTTACTTAGCAATTTGTAGAAGCATCATACTTACCTGCGAGCTGCGATGTCTGTGTCTGTACTCTCCACTGCCACCAATGATAGGGGGGGAGATTTTAATTAGGAGGGGTAGGGAGGGCCCACTGGCCACCAACGAGTTAACTACAGGGGAGGGAGGGGGGGGGCTGGCTACCAACGAGTTAACTACAGGGGAGGGAGGGGGGGGCTGGCTACCAACGAGTTAACTACAGGGGAGGGAGGGGGGGGGCTGGCTACCAACGAGTTAACTACAGGGGAGGGAGGGGGGGGCCCACTTGCTACCAATGAGTTAACTACAGGGGAGGGAGGGGGGGGGGCCGCCGCACTGGCCACCAATGAGTTTAAAACGGGGGGGGGGGGGGGGGTCTGCCCCCTGCTGCCTGGCAGCACCTGCCAGGCAGCAGGGGGCAGTCATGTACTCAGTTTTTTAGTATATTCTAACCTGAAGCGTCATCACCATGGGAACGCCTCTGTGTTAGAATATACTGTCGGATCTGAGTTTCACGATGTAACTCATATCCGACAGTATATTCTAACAGAGGCGTTCCCATGGTGATGGGGAGGCTTCAAGTTAAAATGTTCGGGTGTCCGCTTGTGAGCTCCGTTTGAAAGGGCTCACAAGCGGCCCCGAACGCATCCGTCCAGCCCTAATGCATTCTGAGTGGACGCGGATCCGAATGCATCAGTCTGGCAGCGTTTGGCCTCCGCTTCGCTCAGCAGGCGGACACCTGAACGCAGCTTGCAGCGTTCGGGTGTCCACCTGGCCGTGCGGAGGCAAGCGGATCCGTCCAGACTTACAATGTAAGTCAATGGGGACGGGTCCGTTTGAATATGACACACTATGGCTCAATTATCAAACTGATCCGTCCCCCATTGACTTTCAATGTAAAGTCTGGACGGATCTGTCTGAGGCTACTTTCACACTTAGAAATTTTTTAACAATATAATGCAGACGGATCCGCTCTGAACTGAGCCACCGTCTGCATTATATGAGCGGATCCGTCTCAGACGGATCCGCTCTGAACGCAAGTGTGAAAGTAAAGGGACTCCTGACTTTACATTGAAAGTCAATGGGGGACGGATCCATTTGCAATTGCACCATATTGTGTCAACGTCAAACGGATCCGTCCCCATTGACTTGCATTGTAATTCAGGACGGATCCGTTTGGCTCCACACGGCCAGGCGGACACCAAAACGACTTTTTTTTCATGTCCGTGGATCCCCCACAAATTCAAGGAAGACCCACGGACGAAAAAACGATCACGGACCTACGGACCCCGTTTTTGCGCACCGTGAAAAAATACTGTCGTGTGCATGAGGCCTTATGCCGAGGAGCATTACTATACCTGGCAATAATTGTCAGCTCTCATAGAGGTGAAACCTGAATATGTAATGTATTGTACAAAACACTACTATAATACTGCCTCCTGTGTACAAGAATATAACTGCTATAATACTGCTCCATGTACAAGACTATAACTACTATAATACTGCTCCTATGTGCAAGAATATAACTACTATAATACTGCACCTATGTACAGGAATATAACTACTATAATACTGCTCCTATATACAAGACTATAACTACTATAATACTGCTCTCTATGTACAAGAATATAACTACTATAATACTGCTCCTATGTACAAGAATATAACTACTATAATACTGCTCCTATGTATAAGAATATAACTACTAAAATACTGCTCCTATGTACAATAATATAACTACTATAATACTGCCTCCTATGTACAAGAATATAACTACTATAATACTGCTCCTATGTACAGGAATATAACTACTATAATACTGCTCCTATGTACAAGAATATAACTACTATAATACTGCTCCTATGTACAAGGATATAACTACTATAATACTGCTCCTATGTACAAGAATATAACTACTATAATACTGCTCCTATATACAAGAATATAACTACTATAATACTGCCTCCTATGTACAGGAATATAACTACTATAATACTGCTCCTATGTACAAGGATATAACTACTATAATACTGCTCCTATGTACAAGAATATAACTACTATAATACTGCTCCTATATACAAGAATATAACTACTATAATACTGCTCCTATGTACAAGAATATAACTACTATAATACTGTCTCCTATGTACAAGAATATAGCTACAATAATACTGCTCCTATGTACAAGAATATAACTACTATAATACTGCCCCTATGTACAAGAATATAACTACTATAATACTGCCCCCTATGTACAAGAATAAAACTACTATAATACTGCCTCCTATGTACAAGAATATAACTGCTATAATACTGCTGCTATGTACAAGAATAGAACTACTATAATACTGCTCCTATGTACAAGAATATAACTACTATAATACTGCCCCTATGTACAAGAATATAACTACTATAATACTGCTTCTATGTACAAGAATATAACTACTATAATACTGCTCCTATGTACAAGAATATAACTACTATAATACTGCCTCCTATGTACAGGAATATAACTACTATAATACTGCCTCCTATGTACAAGATTATAACCACTATAATACTGCTCCTATGTACAGGAATATAACTACTATAAAACTGCTCCTATGTACAAGAATATAACTACTATAATACTGCTCCTATGTACAAGAATATAACTACTATAATACTGCTCCTATGTACAAGAATATAACTACTATAATACTGCTCCTATGTACAAGAATAAAACTACTATAATACTGCTCCTATGTACAAGAATATAACTACTATAATACTGCTCCTATGTACAAGACTATAACTACTATAATACTGCCTCCTATGTACAGGAATATAACTACTATAATACTGCTCCTATGTACAAGAATATAACTGCTATAATACTGCCTCCTATGTACAGGAATATAACCACTATAATACTGCTCCTATGTACAAGAATATAACTACTATAATACTGCTCCTATGTACAAGAATATAACTACTATAATACTGCTCCTATGTACAAGAATATAACCACTATAATACTGCTCCTATGTACAGGAATATAACTACTATAATACTGCTCCTATGTACAAGAATATAACTACTATAATACTGCTCATATGTACAAGAATATAACTACTATAATACTGCCCCCTATGTACAAGAATATAACTACTATAATACTGCTCCTATATACAGGAATATAACTACTATAATACTGCCTCCTATGTACAAGAATATAACTACTATAATACTGCCCCTATGTACAAGAATATAACTACTATGGGGGCGGAGCCTGGCTGCCTAGCTGAATGGCTGTGTGTTGCTGAGCTCCTACACCTTACCGGTGAATTAACCCCTAAAATACGCATATAGCATCGCTTTTATGGGCAAAACGGGCAAGGATCGAGTTAAAGATCAAGCTGATCCATCTCCTATGAGATCCAGACAAGCTGATATGGATCATTTCCTAAAAAAGCATCCGAAGCTGAGGACGGCTGAGACCCCCAAGATGGCCCCCGCTATAGCCCCAGCATCTGATATGGGGGAAGACACAGATGGCGGCAGCGTCTCAGATGCCTCCACCTGCAAGTCTAAGAGGCAGAGAGGCTTATTCACTAAAGCGGCACTACTGGAGGTGCTGAATTCGGCTCTGGCTCCGATTAAAAAGGATTTATCCGAAATTAAAGAAGATCTCCGGAGCATCGGCCACCGCGTGTCTGATCTGGAGGGCGCGCAGGAGGCGGCCCTCCGACGGGAAGAGAAGACATACAAGGTGATCAATTCGCACACTGACCTTCTCAACGATGCGCTCCTGAGGGTTGAAGACCAGGAGAACCGGAGCCGGAGGAGGAATCTGAGGATCCGCGGGCTGCCTGAGGTGATTGCGAATGAAGCGCTGGAGAAAGTGGCGCGAGAGGTATTTGCTGACCTGCTGGGGCCTGAGAGAGCGGAGCGCATAGTGATAGAGAGGATCCACAGGGCGCTTAGGCCTAAGCCGAAGAACACCGATCCCCCAAGAGATGTCATATGCGGCTTGCTCAGCTACATTGACACCGCAGCGCTTATGAGGGCCGGCAGAGAATCGGAGCGCCTGCACTATGAAGATACCCTGATTATGTTTTTTCAGGACCTGGCCCCGTCCACTTTAATGAAAAGGCGCATCCTCAGGCCTCTCCTGGATGCTCTCAGAGCATCAGCTACCCCATTCAGGTGGCTTTATCCGTTCGGGATCGCGGTCCTTAAGGACGGACGCCAAGTCTCCATCCGCACGCCAAAGGATCTTCAGGCCAGCTGGGATCAATTGGGACTGAGCCCGATTGACATCCCCTCCTGGATGCCAGCCGACATGGAGGACCCCCCCCTTCCGCCACCTCGGGCGGCGGAATGGCGTCCTGTTTTCAATAAAAAGTCGCCCAAAGCCAGGGCTGAAAAGTCTGACCGCTCTCCTATATGAACGGGGGAATCTCTTGTGGTGCTTGCCGTATTGTTTCCAGCTCCATTCAGCTTGCCTGGGACTTAGTGTCTTAGGATGAAGTGACTGGGAGCCTTCCTGAAGTTATGAGCCTGAGTTCAGGACAGTCATGTCCACCTGTTGTGGAAATCATTATTCCGACTTCCAGCTCTTGCTCACCCAGTCCTAGTTTTTCAAATGGTTTATATGCAGTTCTTGTTCTTGCCTGCTTCTTGCCCCTTCTTTTTTGATCTGCAGGGGTTAACCCGGTTCTACCTTTTAGGTCACCTTTCCCTTGTGTGATGGCCAGTAAGTGGCCCTCTATAGCTCTGCGGGACCCCCCACCTGACAGACCCCGGCTGGTAGCCGTAATGAGAAAGGGTCGTACAGTCGGGTGCTCAGTAGAGCTCTCTCTGCAATATGTCTTTGCATTATTATGTACCTTACCTGTTTGTCTCCCTCCCCCCTCCTACACCATCAGATGTCATATTTTGCATTGTCAGATGCTGATTGTCTGCTTTCTTTTTCAGAATGTCGTCTATTGTGATCTCTTCCTTTAACGCCCGGGGAATGAACGAGCCTTGCAAGCGGTCCCAAATCCTGGCCCTTTTACAGAGGGATAAAGTGTCTATAGCCTTCTTCCAGGAAACCCACTTCCGAGAGGGTAAGACCCCCATATTGCCCCCCAAACGGTTTTCCCAGTGGTACCACAGCACGTATAGTTCGGCTAGCAGGGGTGTCAGCATAGCGATCCACAAACAGCTCCCCTTTAAGCACTCTGCCGTCTCTGCAGACCCTGAGGGTCGTTACCTGTTTGTTAAGGGCACTATCGCTGACACTCCTGTTACCCTGGCAACTGTATATGCTCCCAACAGAGGGCAGGTTGCTTGGCTCGTTCAGACCCTTGGCTTATTGTCCTCCTTCCAGGAGGGAATGGTTATCTTGGGAGGTGATTTCAATGCTACCCTTGAACCTGCACTAGATTCTTCAACTGGGAAATCTGCCATTACACACGTTCACTTGAGACGCCTTAAACGTGCCCTACAGAAGCTGGGAGTTTTAGATATATGGCGTACCACTAACCCCACTGGTAGGGACTTTTCCTTTTACTCAGCAGCTAAACTGTCCTACCACAGACTAGACTATTTATTCCTATCTAAGTCCTTTGCTAATAGAGCTATCGGATCCCACATAGGGAATATCACCCTGTCTGACCATGCCCCTGTGTTCCTGAGTGTTTCTCTGCAGGACCTCCCAAAGAGGGAATGGAACTGGCGCATAAATGAGACCATTATTTCAGATCCCTCCCATGCTACTAAACTCTCCTCTATCATAACGGATTTCTTTAAGTCCAATACTTCAGGCCCTGATGCACCCTCCCCTTCCATTGTTTGGGAAACCCATAAAGCGGTCCTGAGAGGGGAACTAATAGCCTTAGGTGCCCATATTAAAAGACAACGAAACCAGGCTATGGCGACACTTCTTTCCCAGATTCAGGCTCTAGAGCTATCGCATAAAACCTCCCAGGCCCTCAGCTGTGTCTCAGAGCTCGCAGAAGCCCGCACTAAGCTCAAAAACCTGATGAATGTCACATCAGCCAAGCTGTTACTCAGAGCCAAATTCCGTTCATATGCCCACGGGGACAAAGGAAATAGGTTAATGTCCGCCCTAGTCAAGAAGCAGAAAACTGATTCCTTTATTTCTGCAGTCAAGAATGATAAAGGAGTTCTACATAAAAGTACGCCGGATATTGCTGAGTCCTTTTGTTCCTTCTATAGGGACCTTTATAATCTTAAAACACCAGACGACTTATCACCAGAACATCTAGGGGAAGCAACGGAGAAATTCCTCTCCTCCCTACAGCTACCTACCATTACCCCAGCGCAGTCTGTCCAGCTCTTATCTCCCATCACTGACACTGAAATTAGCAAAGTCCTCTCCTCCATACCCACAGGGAAAAGCCCAGGCCCCGATGGTTTCACCATTTCTTACTATAAAACCTTTAAGCACATTTTAATCCCCCATTTTAATATCCTATGTAACTATTTACTTCAAGGAGGCTCCCTCCCGCCCCAGTCGCTCTCAGCCCACATCACGGTAATTCACAAAGAAAATAAAGACCCCCTAAATTGTGGGAGCTACCGCCCAATTTCGCTCCTAAATACTGACGTGAAGTGGTGGGCCAAGATTTTGGCCCAGCGGATCCAGGCGGTTCTCCCTGGCATTGTCAACGAAGAGCAGGTGGGATTTATTTCTGGTAGACAGGGAAGCGAGAATACAGTCCGTGTCATACAATTGATTACATATGCCCGACAGCACTCAATACCGCTGGCCTTGCTCAGTACAGATGCAGAGAAGGCTTTCGACAGGATTAGTTGGCAATTCATGGCTCGTGCATTGTTGAAATTTGGCCTTCCGGATCAGTTCATCCAATCCATCTTCTCATTGTACTCGCTCCCTTCCGCCAGAATACGTATTAATGGGACTCTCTCCCCTTCCTTTCCCATCACCAACGGGACGCGTCAGGGCTGCCCACTCTCACCTGCTCTCTTTGTCATTGTCATGGAGACCCTGCTGGCCAGGATCAGACAAGATCCGGACATTGAAGGACTCACTGTGAGGACGCAGACTCATCGGACGGCTGCTTTCGCAGATGATCTTTTAGTCATAACGTCCAACCCCCTAACTTCTTTCCCCAGACTTCAGGCCCTTTTTGAAGAATACGGAAAGGTTTCAAACTTTAAAATCAATTACACAAAGTCACAAGCCCTGAATATTACCTGCCCATCTTCTACTGTCGAGACGCTCAAAAGCTCCACTGCTTTTTCGTGGGCTTCTAAGTCAATTCCATTTCTGGGTACTAACATCTCAGCAAATCCGGATGAGCTCTTTGAGCTGAACCAGGCCCCCCTGCTGAAATCCATCAAATCTCACTTGCATTCCCTAAAATTGCCATTTATCTCATGGATTGGGAGGAAGAACTACATCAAAGCCTTTATAGTCCCCAGGCTGCTTTATCTTATTCAAACACTCCCTATCTGGCTACCCCATTCCTTCTTTGTGGAGGTCCGCAGAGTCTTCTCAGCTTTTGTGTGGTCAGGCAGTTCCCCTAGACTGGCGTATGCCACTCTCACTCGGGAGAGGAGGCTGGGAGGCTTTGGCCTACCTGACCTGTACCTTTATTATAGAGCAGCACTGCTAAATAGAGCTCTGAGCCTCTTGTCTTGGCGCCCTCCCGGCCTTGTCTCCCGACTGGAGTGTGATATGCTTTCATATAATGACAAGCTAGTTCTTTGGGGCTTACGCAAATGCACCGCCAACAATAAGTTCACATCGCCCTTATGGAAAGGTTTGTTATTGGAGTGGTCCAAACTATATAGATCCTCCTCCCTCCCGTTTCCTAGTGTGAATCTCCCCATACATTTATTGCAAGCCTATATTCACCCTACCACCTCTAGGCCATCGGGAATCTGGGCATTGCTCTCTGGCTCCACACTACAAGACGTCATGACTGAGTCGGGTGCTTTTGACTGGAGCAAAATAGACGCAATTCCGAGAGCCCAAGAGGCCTCTTTCCTAGCGGCCATGGCCTTTAAAAAGGATGTGGCGCGCTTGACAGCGCTCCCCAAGCCTACTACTGATCCCTCGTGGATGGAAGGGAAACTCTCTACCGCCATCCGCCCTAAGAAGCCTCTCTCCACATTTTACAAGGAGCTACTCTCCTCTGCACCTCCAGATCTGTGGTTCTTAGCTGCCTGGGAGAAGGAACTGTCCATGTCTCTTTCAGAACCTGAAAAAGCGTTTATTCTCACGCACTCGCACGGATTCAACCGTTGCATCAGGATTCAAGCTAACTCTTATAAATTACTCACTAGATGGTACAAAACGCCAGTATTCCTTCATAAGCTTAACCCCGCTATCCCAGACAGTTGCTGGAGGTGTGGAGGAGGACCTGGCTCTTTATCACATATTTGGTGGAATTGTGAAAAAATTAAACCTTTTTGGGAAGAAGTGGTCACAACCATAAATAAGATTTGTAACACCAAGGTCAGGCTAGATGAAAAGCTTCTGTTACTGTGGTGCCCTAATAGCACGCTTACACCTTCAAAGTCTAGCCTACCAACCATGCTTATAACTGCAGCCAGACTACTGGTCCCTCTCCTCTGGAAGAACGACTCGGCTCCCTCGTCCGTGATGTGGATCGAGAAAATTGACCAATTATACCGATTTGAGGAGTTGGCCCATTGGGAGAACCATTCTAGAGCGGTATTTATCAAATTATGGTCCCCCTGGAAGCAATATCGCAAGTTCTAAGCTATGATGTTGTATGACACATGTTAATGGATTGACATCTAACCTAATCCACCCCCCCCCCCCTTTTTTCCCTTCCCTCCTTCCCCTTGTCTTGTGGTCCCTGTCCCTTCAAATACTGTTTAGCTCAGGTTATTGATGGTTTTAGTTATGTAAGCCACCACATGTGATATGTTGTGCCTGATGATTGAGCATTTATCCAGCTGCGCCTGGTACACGAGTTGTATGCCTTTCACATAACTTTGTACCTTTTTCAATAAAAAGAAATTTGACAAAGAATATAACTACTATAATACTGCTCCTATGTACAAGAATATAACTACTATAATACTGCCTCCTATGTACAAGAATATAACTACTATAATACTGCTCCTATGTACAAGAATATAACTACTATAATACTGCCTCTATGTACAAGAATATAACTACTATAATACTGCTCCTATGTACAAGAATATAACTACTATAATACTGCTCCTATGTACAAGAATATAACTACTATAAGTTCATATCGCCCTTATGGAAAGGTTTATTACTGGAGTGGTCCAAATTATATAGATCTTCCTCCCTCCAGTTTCCCAGTGTGCATCTCCCCTTACACTTGCTACAGGCATATATTCACCCAACCACCTCTAGGCCATCGGGAATCTGGGCATTGCTCTCTGGCTCCAAACTACAAGACGTCATGACTGAGACGGGTGCTTTCGACTGGAGCAAAACTGACGCAATTCCGGGAGTCCAGGAGGCCTCTTTCCTAGCGGCCATGGCCTTTAAAAAAGACTTGGCGCGCTTGACAACGCTCCCCAAGCCTACTACTGACCCCTCGTGGATAGCAGGGAAGCTCTCCACCGCACTTCGCCCTAAGAAACCTCTCTCCACATTTTACAGGGAGCTGCTCTCCTCTGCACCTCCAGATCTGTGGTTCCTAGCGGCCTGGGAAAAAGAGCTGTCTATGTCTCTATCGGACCCTGAAAAGGCGTTTATCCTCACACACTCGCACGGATTCAACCGTTGCATCAGGATTCAAGCTAACTCTTATAAATTACTCACAAGGTGGTACAAAACGCCAGAATTCCTTCATAAGCTCAATCCCGCTATCCCGGACAATTGCTGGAGGTGTGGAGGAGGTCCCGGTTCTTTATCACATATTTGGTGGAATTGTGAGAAAATTAAACCTTTTTGGGCGGAAGTGGTTACAACTATGAATAAGATATGTAACACCCAGGTCAGGTTAGATGCAAAGCTTCTATTACTTTGGTGCCCTAAAAGCAAGCTTACCCCTTCTAAGTTTAGCCTACCAACCATGCTTATAACAACAGCCCGACTACTGGTCCCTCTCCTCTGGAAGAACGATGCGGCCCCTTCGGTCGTGATGTGGACCGAAAAAATTGACCAATTATACCGGTTTGAAGAACTGGCCCACTGGGAAGGTCATTCTAGAGCGACATTTGAAAAAATATGGCTCCCCTGGAAACGATTCCGCAAGTTCTAAGCTTTGATTTTTTAGACGGAAAGATACAAGATTGACATCTGCTTTACCCCTCCCTTCCCTCCCTTAGTTCTACCCTTCCTTTGTCTTGTCGTGTTCTCCCCACCATATATCTGTTTCGCAAATTGATTGTGTTTCGTGTTATGTACGCCACCATTTGAGATGTAGTGTACTTGCTGATTAATTAATTTTCCAGCTGCGTCTGGTCCACGTGATGTATGTTATTTTACATAACTTTGTGCATTACTTCAATAAAAAGAAATTTGACAAGAATATAACTACTATAATACTGCCTCCTATGTACAAGAATATAACTACTATAATACTGCCTCCTTGCTGAGAGGTTGTGTGTCAGGAGCTCTCCTGAGGCTTTGGATGTCTGGAGAAAGTCCAGGGAGTGGCCACCCCCGGGGGGGAAGCTCCCCAAGCAAGGCCCAGGCTTCTAGGCCAAATCTGGGAAGCACCCAGACAACTCCGTCAGGGGATGTAAATCCCAAAGTTTCTATGGACAGAAAGTATGTCAGCAGTACCAGTTCCAGCGTAAGAGAAGAAGAAGGAAAAAGCAGAGGAGGACATCTCTGGAAAAGCAAACCATCCAGGAGAATCTGCAGCAGCGTGTGGTGATAGGTTCTGAGCGCAGAAAGTCTGGGGGCATGCAAGCTGTGAAGGAGATCAAAGGCAGTAATGGAGGAAGACCTCAGGGTGCTACCAATACCGTCTCTGCTACACAGCCGGGA
This sequence comes from Bufo gargarizans, assembly GCF_014858855.1. Lineage (NCBI taxonomy): Eukaryota > Metazoa > Chordata > Amphibia > Anura > Bufonidae > Bufo > Bufo gargarizans. The sequence continues at coordinate 136,337 of NW_025334434.1, forward strand.
TCCAGTCGCCCACCAGGAGATTGTGACCCAAGAGCAGTGACAGCAGCCGCAAAACTCCAGGGATTGCGAGGCTCTGCACCAAAAATGCAGATTCTTGTTCCAGGACAGACAGAAACCTGTACTGCAAACAAACAGCCTGCAAAACTCCCCAGCAGCAATCAGAGGCCTCCAGAGCAGCCACCTGAGCTCCACCTGGCTGAGCAGATCCCAGCACTGGTGAGGAGAATGGAGACGCTGAAGAAACATAAGCTGTACCTGCAGAAACAGATAAACTGCACATACAAACTAAAGGCTGCAAACCCAGGGAAGCAGGCCTTACTGGACAAGAAGCTGGACTCACTGGCCAAGGAACTCGCTGACAATGCGCAGGAGATCGACTCTGTCTTGGAGAAAATGGGACCAGTGGGAGAGACATACTGGAACCAGCAGAAGTTTGAGAAGGACAAAAACTCAGGGACCAAATCAACATCTAGGTCTGAAACCCTGCAGTCCCACGTAAGACCCATATTACAGCCGGCAACTCTTCCCTTTGAGGAGAGAGAGTTGTACAAGAAAAGTACATCTAAGAAACAAGAGCCAAGTCCTGCATCAGCCCCCGGTGAGGTACTACAAGTCCCAGCAGTAAGTACTGCACAAAATGAAAACTGTGGACTCTTACCTGATGACAGCAATGAAGTGGCAGTGCAGACACCACAAGTCCCAGGAGGCAGTGCACTGCAGGAGGACTGTGGACTGACACCTACAGGTAACACTGTAGCAGCACCTCAGGGTGTGTCTGAGCAGGACGCTCAGGTCTGTGGGGTGCAAGGGGTTAATACTGAGGACTGTAATGCTGCTGAGATGTTTGATGTCTCTGTGGATGATAATGTCCCAGCTGAGGAGTCCTCTATGGCTGCTGAGATGTCTGATGTCGCTGATATTTCTGTGTGTGATAATGTCCCAGTGGAGGAGTCCTCTATGGCTGCCATGTTTGATGTTGCTGATGTCTCTGTGGGTGATAATGTTCCAGCGGAGGAGTCATCTATGGCTGCTGGGAACATAGAGAACCCTGGTATTGATGGTGGGGAGGGGGCAGTGCAGTCTCAGGCTGAGGAGTTCCCCCCTTTAGTTACACCACAGGCAGCAGAGTCCCACAGTACGGGCGGTCAGCAGCCTACACGTCGCCCCCCGCAGGATACTGGTACTGGTCAGACATCTGGGAATGCTTGGAGTCGGGGTTCTCCATCATTTCCCTCTAACGCCAGATACACAGGCCAGGCCTTCAAGAGAAGGAACGTTGTCAGGTTTAGACATAAAGGGGCAAAAGAAGATGTCCCTGACAGAAGGTGTGTGGTCAGAGACATGTTGTGCACTCAGATGGGCTTCCTGCCAGCCAACATCCTGGCAGTAATAAACCTCCCAGACAGACAGGGCTATGATATTAGCTTCAAGCTCATGTCTGATCTGGACCGGTTCTGGGCTCTCTACACCCGGGTCAGAGATACTGAGGGGTGGAACAAGTTCAGCTTCATTCCCATCTCTAAGCCTGACACTGTAAATGTCACCATTATTTTCTGGAACGAGTCTGTCCCCCCTCAGGATATTATTATCTGGCTCAGAAGGCATTGCGACCTCAAGTCAAACCTGACCAAGACCAGGGATGAGGATGGAATCTGGACTGGGGGATGGAGGGTCCTGGTTACATTACACCAGCACCAGAACATCACCCATCACCTTCCCAATTCCTTCTTCATTGGCCGGGAGAAAGGGGTTTGTTTCTATGCTGGTCAGCCCAGGCTATGCTTCAAGTGTGGGAAATCAGGTCACGTGGCGAGTGTCTGCACCATGATGAAGTGCAGCCTGTGCGGGGACATCGGCCATGTGAGCGCCACCTGCCAGAACATAAGGTGTAACCTGTGCGGTAACATCGGTCACCCCCATAGAGACTGTCCTGAAGCGTGGCATAACATCTGTAGAAATCTCCCTGATGAGGACATGGTGGAAGGGGCAGATGTCCCAGATGAGGAGGAGGAGGCGCTATTGTCAGGGTCATTATACACAGTGCCAGAGACCCCACACATGAATGATACTGTGCCGGACCACCCGCAGGCAGGTAACACTGAGGGGGACATGGAGGTTGTGGAGCAGCCTGTAGAGCATCCAGTGTCTGTCTCCTCCCCTGCCCCAGCACCCACCACTGGGGAAAATAAAATCCTTAAACGGAAAAAAGATAAGTCCAGCCGCAGGCCTGAGGGTGAATGGACCACCGTCCAAAAACCCACTAAAATGAGAGTGGACAGGCAGGCTGATGGAACTATAACAACCAACAGATACGGTGTGCTCTCCGAGTCAGATGGAGAGGCAGAAATAGAGAGAGAGCTGAAGCGTATGATGGCGGAATGTGATGACGACCCAGGAGGGGATCCTCCCACAAAAAGGAGACCTCTTCATGCCGAGTCACAGGCTGTATGGGATATGGAAACTGGTAGTCAGCAAGAAAACTCTGACCCTGATTTATGATGATGGGGGTTATCTTTCTTCTTCTTCTCCTGATGGCAGACTTCCATCTTAGAGTGGTCACCAGCAATGTGAATAGTATTAGAGCTAGAAAGACCAGACATGCCGTCTACGAACACCTGAGATACCTCAAGGCCGATGTGTTCTTCTTGCAAGAGACACGCCTAAACACCTCAGGTCTCTTAAGAGAGGCAGAGCGAGAGTGGCAGTCTGGTCCGTCCTTTTGGTCGATGTCTGTGGAGCCTTATGCCGGGGTCTCTATCTTGTTTAACACCCATGATGTAATTGTACATAGACTAACGGAGATCTCGATGGGAAGGTGCCTTCTGCTAGAGATTACCATCCGAGGTAGAAGACTCCGGCTTATTAACGTCTATGGGCCACAGACAGTGAGCGAAAGGACTCAGCTTTTTAATGATGTTAAGCCATACTTATTCACATCTATTCCTATTATCATGGCTGGAGACTTTAATGCCACCACTACAACCAGTGACAGGCCTAGTGGTAGACCCCTTACTAGGGACTGTAAGGTCCTAAACAACATTATTCTGCATGCCGGCCTGTCTGATGTTTTTGTACAGGGTGGTAGGCGTCCAAAGTTCACTTACACCTGTGCAGGACGCAGTAGTAGGATAGATCTGGCTCTGGTGAGTCCTACTGAAGCCATCAGTGAAAGAAGGGAAAAGACAGTCCCTTATTCTGACCATTTGGCCTTGTACTTTTGTTTGGGCGCCACTAAGCATCCAGATCTTGGTAGAGGGCTATGGAAACTGAACGCTAGTCTTTTAGATGATAGCTCTGTCCAGGAATACATTTACTCTTTCTTTCAGAACCAACTTGACAGAGTGGATTTCTATGAGAACATGGCTGACTGGTGGGAGGATGTCAAGGAGGAGATCAGGTCCCTCTTACAGAGACTGTCAGTTAAGAAGGGGAAGAGTAAGTATGGCCAGTATCTGAGACTGCGCAAAGAATTGGAGTCACTCTATTCGATGGGTGGGGATGACCAACAAAGGATTGACCGGCTGAAATCTGAGATAAAGCAGTATCAGTACAGCAGGTACACCTCCCTGGTAGCTGAACGGGATTATGGGTCCTTAGGGGCTCCTGATCCCTTTGAGAACTGCCGGGAGCGCGTAGCTAAAAAATTGATCACAGGTCTCACTGACTCCCAGGGTGTTTTACAAGAATCTCGGGAGGGTATCCTGGGGGCGGTGAGATGCTACTATGCTGACTTGTTTCAGAGGAAGGCTTTGGATAAGGAAAAAGTGACCCAATTTTTGGAGGCAACTCCAGGGCCTGATACTAGAGATTTGGACTTTTCTCCTTTAACAGCAGAAATAACGGTGGAGGAGGTTAAAGTGGCCATTGATAAATTACATCTGAAGAAGGCACCAGGTCCAGACGGTATTACTGCAGAATTTTATAAGAAGTTCAGAGACCACTTAGCTCCAATCCTCGTGGATGTGTACAAAAATTGTCTAGAAAATCACCTGATGCCTCCGTCCATGAGGGTGTCCTCGTTAATTCTGCTGTCTAAAGGGAAAGAGCCTAGTGACATCAAGAACTGGAGGCCAATTGCCCTCTTGAATGTCGACAGGAAGATTTTGGCAAAAATTCTGTTCTCTAGGTTAGTTTGTTTGTCCCGGGCACTGTTGGCAGGCTGTCAGTTCGGCACAGTAAAAGGGCGGAACATCTCTGGAGCAGTCATCTCGATAAGGGAGATGTTTGAGAGATGTAAAGCTCTGAGGTGTGGGAGATATGTTGTAGGTCTGGACCAGGCTAAAGCCTTTGACAGAGTAGACCACGAGTATCTATGGGCCACTTTATCAAAGTACGGCATTCCGGGACAATTTGTAGATTGGCTGAGAACTTTGTACAGAGAGGCTGAGAGCTTTCCTCTAATCAATGGTTGGCAGGGTGACACGTTCAGGGTTGAGGCTGGGGTGAGACAGGGTTGCCCGCTGAGTCCACTGCTGTATGTATTTGCCTTGGACCCGTTCCTGAGGTCACTGCAGGAGTGTGATTTTCAGGGGGTGCCGGTCCCCCATTGCCTGCCCCTGAGTATTGTTGCCTACGCGGATGATGTGACTGTGGTGATATCTGAGCCTCGTGAGGTGGAGATGTTGTCGGCAGCCATCAGAAGCTACTCGGAGGCCTCAGGGTCTCTGGTCAACCTTCAGAAGAGTCAAGCTTTCTGGACATCGGATACTGACCCTGATTTTGATCTGCCACAGTTTGCGAAGGCCTCCACCCATATTAAAATCCTTGGGGTTAAATTTGGTAGGGAAGATAATGCCAAACTAAATTGGGAGGAAAAGTTGGATGCCGGAAATATAAAGGTTCAGCGATGGAAGAACTGGAGGCTGACCTATAGAGAAAGGGTTACTATGCTGAAGACTTACCTGGTCCCTGTCTTCTTGTACATCTCTGTCGTCTTTCCTTTGCCAGAATCTTTCTCGGCTAGGCTCTTTAGCCTGTTCTTCCAGCTGTTATGGGGGAACAGGTTGAACCCAGTAAAAAGAGGGATCACCTACCTACAGAGGAGAGAGGGTGGGCTGGATATGTTAAATCCAAGGGTTTTCTTTGACTCCATGTTTCTTAAAGTTAATTTTGGTGACCTGGACTCAAACAACAGCTCCCTGTGGGTGAATAGTATCAGGGATTGGATATTGCCTTTTGCAGAACCTTGGATGCGAGGCGGCAGTCTCAAGAGGGGCCGATTGACTCGTGACTTCCTCCCCCAGTACCTGGACTATGGTGTAAGATGTCTGAAGAAATGGGGTATAGACAAGTCTTTCATTGAGAGTAAAACCAGGAAAGATCTATACTCCAGAGTATGTAGGACCTTCTACTGTTTACAGCTAGCACTTCTAGACTGTCCAACCTCAACCGTACAGGATAGTCTGAGGCTTCTGAATGGACCAAGGCTGCCCCCTAAGTTCTGTGATATTGGCTGGCTCTCATTGCAGGGAAAACTCTTTGTCAGGGGGAATCTAAAATTCCTCAGTGTGTCAGATCGCATGTGTCCCTTAGGTTGTCAGCAGGAGGAGACTATGCTCCATTTTATATCAGAGTGCTGGGGTGGGCGGACAATCTGGCATGACATAGCCGCCAAGCTAAAAATCCCATCATTACAGTCCCTAAAATACCCAGAAATTATTTATGGTGTCACATCTCATGTGAATAACATCGACCGGGGGACCATGTATCTGATAATCACCGTCATCAAATATTACCACTGGCAAACCAGAACCCGAGTGTCCATCCATAACGAACCATTCCATCATACCACAGCTATAACCCTCATCATGTCAGAACTCAGGTGGATCCGGTCATTAGAGGTCAGGAAAAAAGGGGAAAATATAAAACTATGGAGGAACGTCCATCTAGACTGACGGTTCAAGTGTACGATGTAACTGTGTTTGTTTCTTATTTTATTTTACTTTTCTTCTTTTTCTGCTTTAGCTAAAATGTGCTTTTAAGTTACAGTTAATATGCATTTTATTTTCTGATGAACATGTATAATTTATACTGAATGATGAAAAAGTCTGATTTATTATGATGAAAAAGTATTTTGTATTTATGTTTGTTTTATACCAATAAAAATTGCCTCCTATGTACAAGAATATAACTACTAAAATACTGCCTCCTATGTACAAGAATATAACTACTATAATCCTGCTCCTATGTACAAGACTATAACTACTATAATACTGCCTCCTATGTACAAGAATATAACTACTATAATACTGCTCCTATGTACAGGAATATAAGTGCTATAATACCGCTCCTATGTACAAGAATATAACTACTATAATACTGCTCCTCTGTACAAGAATATAACTACTATAATACTGCCTCCTATGTACAAGAATATAACTACTATAATACTGCTCCTATGTACAATAATATAACTACTATAATACTACCTCCTATGTACAATAATATAACTACTATAATACTGCTCTTATGTACAAGAATATAACTACTATAATACTGCTCCTATGTACAGAAATATAACTACTATAATACTGCCTCCTATGTACAATATAACTACTAAAATACTGCCTCCTATGTACAAGAATATAACTACTAAAATACTGCCTCCTATGTACAAGAATATAACTACTATAATACTGCTCCTATGTACAAGAATATAACTACTATAATACTGCTCTTATGTACAAGAATATAACTACTATAATACTGCCTCCTGTGTACAAGAATATAACTACTATAATACTGCTCCTATGTACAAGAATATAACTACTATAATACTGCTCTTATGTACAAGACTATAACTACTATAATACTGCCTCCTATGTACAAGAATATAACTACTATAATACTGCTCTTATGGTACAAGAATATAACTACTATATACTGCTCCTATGTACAGAAATATAACTACTATAATACTGCCTCCTATGTACAAGAATATAACTACTAAATACTGCCTCCTATGTACAAGAATATAACTACTATAATACTGCTCCTATGTACAATAATATAACTACTATAATACTGCCTATGTACAATAATATAACTACTATAATACTGCTCCTTATGTACAAGAATATAACTACTATAATACTGCTCCTATGTACAAGAAATATAACTACTATAATACTGCTCCTATGTCAGAATATAACTACTATATAACTGCCGTCCGTATGTACAGAATATAACTACTATAATACTGCTCCATGTACAGAAGATAACTACCTATAATACTGCCTCTATGTAACAAGAATATAACTAACTATAAATACTGCCTCCTATGTACAAGAAATATAACTAACTATAATACTGCTCTTATGTACAAGAATAATAACTCTAACTAATATAATAGCTAGCGCTCCTAGTGGTACAGAAATAAGAACTAATCTATAATACTGCCTCTATGTACAGAATATAAACTACTAGTAAAATAAAGCCTGCTCTATGTACAAGAATATAACTACATAAATACTGGCCGCCGATGGGTACAAGAAGATAACGACTATAATACTGCTCCTTGTTACAAGAATATAACTACTATAATACTGCCGCCTATGTACAAGAATATAACTACTATAAATACTGCCTCCTATGTACAAGAATATAACTACTATAATACTGCTCCTATGTACAAGAATATAACTACTATAATACTGCTCCTATGTACAAGAAATAAACTACTATAATACTGCCTCCTATGTACAAGAATATAACTACTATAATACTGCCTCCTATGTACAAGAATATAACTACTATAATACTGCTCCTATGTACAAGAATATAACTACTATAATACTGCCTCCTATGTACAAGAATATAACTACTATACATACTGCCTCCTATGTACAAGAATATAACTACTATAATACTGCTCCTATGTACAGAATATAACTACTATAATACTGCCTCCTATGTACAAGAATATAACTACTATAATACTGCCTCCTATGTACAAGAATATAACTACTATAATACTGCTCTATGTACAAGAATATAATACTATAATACTGCTCCTATGTACAAGAACTATAACTACTATAATACTGCTCTATGTACAAGAATATAACTACTATAATACTGCTCATATGTACAAGAATATAATACTATAATACTGCTCCTATGTACAAGAATATAACTACTATAATACTGCTCCTGTGTACAAGAATATAACTACTATAATACTGCTCCTATGTACAAGAATATAACTACTATAATACTGCTCCTATGTACAGGTGTTTATGGTCAGACTTACCTGTGGGATGAAGATGAGACATGTGATGGTCGTGGTGCAGAGGAGGACGCTTCCAGCTGTCACCCCATAGACCAGGCTGGACCAGTTATAGAAGAACCGTGACACTGACAGGACGGTCACGGTGGCCACAATCACCAGGCTGCTGCCCACCATGATGGCCAGAGACTGGTTGACCGGGGGAGTGCTGATATTCTTGGTCAGGCCGGCCAGGTAAGTGCCGTACACCAGAAACATGCCCTGAGATGAAAAGAAAGTCATTCATTAAAACCTCCCAACCACAGATGGAGCTCGCCGTTCTCGATATACAGTGTATTATCTTTTTTCTGGGAGGGGCTAGAGCTGCGTCAATCTTAAGCCTATTGGTTCATGACTACAATGCCAGGATTATAGTAAAGACTGACACACACAGTACAGGTCATTCGGCTGGACACAGACAGACCCTTGTTGCAGAGTTTATACCTTGAACCCCAGCAGAAGAGCGATCCAGAAGTCCATGTACTTGGAGGAGCAGAGGTGCGTCCTGGTGACTTCACAGAATGTGGCACGTTCTGCAGCCTGGAGTGGAGAGAAAGTAAATGCCTCATCTGACGGAATACTGGGGACTGTGCCTCATCTGACGGAATACTGGGGGCTGTGCCTCATCTGATGGAATACTGGGGGCTGTGCCTCATCTGACGGAATACTGGGGGCTGTGCCTCATCTGACAGAATACTGGGGGCTGTGCCTCATCTGACGGAATACTGGGGGCTGTGCCTCATCTGATGGAATACTGGGGGCTGTGCCTCTTCTGACGGAATACTGGGGGCTGTGCCTCTTCTGACGGAATACTGGGGGCTGTGCCTCTTCTGACGGAATACTGGGGGCTGTGCCTCATCTGACGGAATACTGGGGGCTGTGCCTCATCTGACGGAATACTGGGGGCTGTGCCTCATCTGACGGAATACTGGGGGCTGTGCCTCATCTGACGGAATACTGGGGGCTGTGCCTCATCTGATGGAATACTGGGGACTCCTCCAGACTCCTATATCCTCTCCTCCAGATTTCTCTGTCCCTTCCTGCAGACTCCTCTGGCTCCTCTTCCAGACCCCTCTGGCTCCTCTTCCAGACCCCTCTGGCTCCTCTTCCAGACCCCTCTGGCTCCTCTTCCAGACCCCTCTGGCTCCTCTTCCAGACCCCTCTGGCTCCTCTTCCAGACCCCTCTGGCCCCTCTTCCAGACTCCTCTGGCCCCTCTTCCAGACTCCTCTGGCCCCTCTTCCAGACTCCTCTGGCCCCTCTTCCAGACTCCTCTGGCCCCTCTTCCAGACTCCTCTGGCCCCTCTTCCAGACTCCTCTGGTCCCTCCTCCAGACTCCTCTGGCCCCTTCTCCAGGCTCCTATGTCCTCTCCTTCAGTCTCCTCTGTCCACTCCTCCAGACACCTCTGTCTTCTTATGACACCTCTTGTCCCTCCTCCAGACTCCTATATCCCCATTCTGTGACATCACTGTTTATTATCCCTGTGCTGTGACATCAATGTGTCCCCTCCTCCTGACTCCTCTGTCCCCTCCTTCAGACTCCTCTGTCGCCTCCTTCAGACTCCTCTGTCGCCTCCTTCAGACTCCTCTGTCGCCTCCTTCAGACTCCTCTGTCGCCTCCTTCAGACTCCTCTGTCGCCTCCTTCAGACTCCTCTGTCGCCTCCTTCAGACTCCTCTGTCGCCTCCTTCAGACTCCTCTGTCGCCTCGTCGCCTCCTTCAGACTCCTCTGTTTTCTTCTTCTGACACCTCTTGTCCCTCCTCCAGACTCCTATATCCCCTCCTCCAGATTTCTCTGTCCCCTCCTATAGACTCCCCCGGCTTCTTCTCCAGACTCCCCCGGCTTCTTCTCCAGACTCCCCCGGCTTCTTCTCCAGACTCCCCCGGCTTCTTCTCCAGACTCCCCCGGCTTCTTCTCCAGACTCCCCGGCTTCTTCTCCAGACTCCCCGGCTTCTTCTCCAGACTCCCCCGGCTTCTTCTCCAGACTCCCCCGGCTTCTTCTCCAGACTCCCCCGGCTTCTTCTCCAGACTCCCCCGGCTTCTTCTCCAGACTCCCCCGGCTTCTTCTCCAGACTCCCCTGGCTTCTTCTCCAGACTCCCCTGGCTTCTTCTCCAGACTCCCCTGGCTTCTTCTCCAGACTCCCCTGGCTTCTTCTCCAGACTCCCCCGGCTTCTTCTCCAGACTCCTCTGTCCCTTCTTCAGACACCGCTGTTGCCTCCTCCAGACTCCTCTGTCTCTTCCTCCAGACTCCTCTAGCTCCTCCAGACACCGCTGTTGCCTCCTCCAGACTCCTCTAGCTCCTTCTCCAGACACCTCTGTCCTCTCCTTCAGACTCCTCTGTCCCGTCCCCTCCTCCTGACACTTCAGGACCTCTGTCTCCTCCTTCAGACTCCTTTGTCACCTCCACACTCCTCTGGTCCCTCAGCCTGTTCAGCGCCCCCCTGTGGCAGCAGTCTTATAGATGCTGTTGCGGTCCTGCACAGTTTTACAAGCACTGATCCCATACACTGACCATCCCTCATGTGCTCCTCTCCTGCATCACCTTAATGCTGGCGCTCACATTCTGGACACAGGTCACAGGGTCAGATAACACCCAGGAGAGAAGCAGCAGAGAGTCCATGAAGAGCAGCGCAGCTTCCAGCCCCAGCAGCGTGATGTCCTTTATAATCTACAGGGGAAAGAGCAGCCGTAATCAGGACATCAGCAGACAGGACTCTATCCCTTCCACCCAACACCCACCATACACGAAATATCATGGGTCACCTGAAAAAATGACATTCCTGGCCTCTGTTAGACTCCAGAGCTGCAATCACAATTCGCCTGGTTGTAAGAAACAGCTAGTAAATATATAGACATGAACTTCCCTAACAGTGAGGCTGAGCTCCTGTAATGCAGGTAACGTAGGGGGTAAAGACGAGACTACCCAGACTGCAAATCACCAGAGGAAGCTCTGTGCAGACACTGAACATGCAGAATAGTGAGTGCAGCTCTGGAGTATAATACAGGATGTAACCCAGGATCAGTACAGGATAAGTAATGTATGTACACAGTGACTGCACCAGCAGAATAGTGAGTGCAGCTCTGGAGTATAATACAGGATGTAACTCAGGATCAGTACAGGATAAGTAATGTATGTACACAGTGACTGCACCAGCAGAATAGTGAGTGCAGCTCTGGAGTATAATACAGGATGGAACTCAGGATCAGTGAGGATCAGTAATGTATGTACACAGTGACTGCACCAGCAGAATAGTGAGTGCAGCTCTGGAGTATAATACAGGATGTAACCCAGGATCAGTACAGGATAAGTAATGTATGTACACAGTGACTGCACCAGCAGAATAGTGAGTGCAGCTCTGGAGTATAATACAGGATGTAACTCAGGATCAGTACAGGATAAGTAATGTATGTACACAGTGACTGCACCAGCAGAATAGTGAGTGCAGCTCTGGAGTATAATACAGGATGGAACTCAGGATCAGTGAGGATCAGTAATGTATGTACACAGTGACTGCACCAGCAGAATAGTGAGTGCAGCTCTGGAGTATAATACAGGATGTAACCCAGGATCAGTGCAGGATAAGTAATGTATGTACACAGTGACTGCACCAGCAGAATAGTGAGTGCAGCTCTGGAGTATAATACAGGATGTAACGCAGGATCAGTACAGGATAAGTAATGTATGTACATAGTGACTGCACCAGCAGAATAGTGAGTGCAGCTCTTGAGTATAATACAGGATGTAACCCAGGATCAGTACAGGATAAGTAATGTATGTACACAGTGACTGCACCAGCAGAATAGTGAGTGCAGCTCTGGAGTATAATACAGGATGTAACTCAGGATCAGTACAGGATAAGTAATGTATGTACACAGTGACTCCACCAGCAGAATAGTGAGTGCAGCTCTGGAGTATAATACAGGATGTAACTCAGGATCAGTACCGGATAAGTAATGTATGTACACAGTGACTCCACCAGCAGAATAGTGAGTGCAGCTCTGGAGTATAATACAGGATGTAACTCAGGATCAGTACAGGATAAGTAATGTATGTACACAGTGACTGCACCAGCAGAATAGTGAGTGCAGCTCTGGAGTATAATACAGGATGTAACTCAGGATCAGTACAGGATAAGTAATGTATGTACACAGTGACTGCACCAGCAGAATAGTGAGTGCAGCTCTGGAGTATAATACAGGATGTAACTCAGGATCAGTACAGGATAAGTAATGTATGTACACAGTGACTGCACCAGCAGAATAATGAGTGCAGCTCTGGAGTATAATACAGGATGTAACTCAGGATCAGTACAGGATAAGTAATGTATGTACACAGTGACTGCACCAGCAGAATAGTGAGTGCAGCTCTGGAGTATAATACAGGATGTAACTCAGGATCAGTGAGGATCAGTAATGTATGTACACAGTGACTGCACCAGCAGAATAGTGAGTGCAGCTCTGGAGTATAATACAGGATGTAACCCAGGATCAGTGCAGGATAAGTAATGTATGTACACAGTGACTGCAGCAGCAGAATAGTGAGTGCAGCTCTGGAGTATAATACAGGATGTAACTCAGGATCAGTGAGGATCAGTAATGTATGTACACAGTGACTGCACCAGCAGAATAGTGAGTGCAGCTCTGGAGTATAATACAGGATGTAACTCAGGATCAGTACAGGATAAGTAATGTATGTACACAGTGACTGCACCAGCAGAATAGTGAGTGCAGCTCTGGAGTATAATACAGGATGTAACTCAGGATCAGTACAGGATAAGTAATGTATGTACACAGTGACTGCACCAGCAGAATAGTGAGTGCAGCTCTTGAGTATAATACAGGATGTAACACAGGATCAGTACAGGATAAGTAATGTATGTACACAGTGACTCCACCAGCAGAATAGTGAGTGCAGCTCTGGAGTATAATACAGGATGTAACTCAGGATCAGTGAGGATCAGTAATGTATGTACACAGTGACTGCACCAGCAGAATAGTGAGTGCAGCTCTGGAGTATAATACAGGATGTAACCCAGGATCAGTGCAGGATAAGTAATGTATGTACACAGTGACTGCACCAGCAGAATAGTGAGTGCAGCTCTGGAGTATAATACAGGATGTAACCCAGGATCAGTGCAGGATAAGTAATGTATGTACACAGTGACTGCACCAGCAGAATAGGGAGTGCAGCTCTGGAGTATAATACAGGATGTAACTCAGGATCAGTACAGGATAAGTAATGTATGTACACAGTGACTGCAGCAGCAGAATAGTGAGTGCAGCTCTGGAGTATAATACAGGATGTAACCCAGGATCAGTGCAGGATAAGTAATGTATGTACACAGTGACTGCACCAGCAGAATAGTGAGTGCAGCTCTGGAGTATAATACAGGATGTAACCCAGGATCAGTGCAGGATAAGTAATGTATGTACACAGTGACTGCACCAGCAGAATAGTGAGTGCAGCTCTGGAGTATAATACAGGATGTAACTCAGGATCAGTACAGGATAAGGGTACTTTCACACTAGCGTTTTTCTTTTCCGTACACAGTGACTGCAGCAGCAGAATAGTGAGTGCAGCTCTGGAGTATAATACAGGATGTAACTCAGGATCAGTGAGGATCAGTAATGTATGTACACAGTGACTGCACCAGCAGAATAGTGAGTGCAGCTCTGGAGTATAATACAGGATGTAACTCAGGATCAGTACAGGATGAGTAATGTATGTACACAGTGACTGCACCAGCAGAATAGTGAGTGCAGCTCTGGAGTATAATACAGGATGTAACTCAGGATCAGTACAGGATAAGTAATGTATGTACACAGTGACCGCACCAGCAGAATAGTGAGTGCAGCTCTGGAGTATAATACAGGATCATTAATGTAAGTTATTACTCAGTACACTGGATCCTGGGCATATAATCCAATCAGTTAAAGTCACGGCGCCCCCAGTATTACTCACCACTCGTTTATCCGGCACTCGATGAGTGAACACTCGGTAAAGTCTCCAGCTCTTCCCCAGCAGAGGCCCAAACACAAGGCTGAGCCCAATATAGAGGAGACTGACCCGAGCCTGAAGGCAGAGAAAAATGAGCGCTTTCAAGTACATGTTTGTGATGCAGGTTTGGATGTGACTAGAGATCAGTGTACCAGTAATAATTTGGGTTGCGGAGGATCTTTCTGATAAATCACCATAATTAGTTACAAATTTACAGGAATCTGCAACAGAGTGGCTGGGAGGAGGCGGGGGTCAGGTGCGGGGTCAGCACTGCTACATACCTGAATTATCGTTTCCATGGAGACAGTGTGTCCTTGCGCAGCAAACATGAAGGCGCTGATGTAGGAGAAGACGCTGCCCAGCACGATGACCAGGTTCAGGTTGGGACTGGACATCTTCACTATCCTAAAACACACAGAGACAGGTGACACACAGGACGGCTCCCTACTCATCCCGAGCAACCTTGTACTCCAGTCACATCCAGAGCTGCAGCCACATTTCTGCTGTTATGTCTTATACTCCAGTCACACCCAGAGCTGCAATCACAGTTCTGCTGGATGACCTGGAATCTGTTTTTCCAATAAAAGCACTGCACTATGCTGAAATGTGCTGTGGGAGATGCAGCTGCACGTACTACAATACACTGCCGTCCATCAACACTATGCGCTGACGGTGGATCCGCCAGAAATACGCCTAATATATGTATTTCTGGAAAATAAATGACCCCCTATATCTCCAGTGGGGCAGCAGTAAGATGTAAGCTTCTCTAGGAGCTCTGGATGTCAGCCCGGTGTAAGACATAACAGCAGAATTATGCATGCAGCTCTGGATGTGGCTGGAACATAAGACATGATATAACAGCAGAATTATGCATGCAGCTCTGGATGTGGCTGGAACATAAGACATGATATAACAGCAGAATTATGCATGCAGCTCTGGATGTGGCTGGAACATAAGACATGATATAACAGCAGAATTATGCATGCAGCTCTGGATGTGGCTGGAACATAAGACATGATATAACAGCAGAATTATGCATGCAGCTCTGGATGTGGCTGGAACATAAGACATGATATAACAGCAGAATTATGCATGCAGCTCTGGATGTGGCTGGAACATAAGACATGACATAACAGCAGAATTATGCATGCAGCTCTGGATGTGGCTGGAACATAAGACATGATATAACAGCAGAATTATGCATCCAGCTCTGGATAAGGAATTACAGAGTAACTCACCATGAAATATAGGCCCCTTTCACACCAGCGAGTTTTCCATGCGGGTGCAATGCGTGATGCGAACGCACTCAATCCTGACCCATTCATTTCAATGGGTCTGTGCACATGAGCGTTGTTTTTCACGTATCACTTCTGCGTTGCATGAAAATCGCAGCATGTTTTATAGGCCTCATGCACACAAACGTATTTTGTTTCCGTGTCCGTTCCGTTATTTTTGCGGATATAAGGCGGACCCATTCATTTCAATGGGTCCGCAAAAAATGCGGAGAGCACACCGACAGTATTTTCTAACACAGAGGCGTTCCCATGGGGATGGGGACGCTTCTAGTTAGAATACACTACAAACTGTGTACAAGACTGCCCCCTGCTGCCTGGCAGCACCCGATCTCTTACAGGGGGCCCTGATCCTACAATTAACCCCTTCAGGTGCGGCACCTGAAGGGGTTAATTGTACTATCATATCCCCCTGTAAGAGCTCAGGGCTGCCAGGCAGCAGGGGGCAGACCCCCCCACCCCCCTCCCCAGTTTGAATATCATTGGTGGCCAGTGCGGTCCCCCCCCCCTCCCTCTATTGTAATAATAGGTTGGTGGCACAGTGTGCGCCCCCATCGCCCCCCCCTCCCTCCCTCTATTGTAATAATAGGTTGGTGGCACAGTGTGCGCCCCCCATCGGCCCCCCTTCCCCCCTCTATTGTAATAAATCGTTGGTGGCACAGTGTGCGCCCCCCATCGGCCCCCCTCCCTCTATAGCATTAACAACATTGGTGGCCAGTGTGCGGCCTCCCATCTCCCCCCCCCCCCCCCCCCCCCGATCATTGGTGGCAGCGGAGTTCCGATCGGAGTCCCAGTTTAATCGCTGGGGCTCCGATCGGTAACCATGGCAACCAGGAAGCTACTGCAGCCCTGGTTGCCATGGTTACTTAGCAATAGTACAATAGTAGAAGATTCATACTTACCTGCTTGCTGCTGCAATGTTCGAGTCCGGCCGGGAGCTCCACCTACTGGTAAGTGACAGGTCTGTGCGGCGCATTGCTAAAGAACTGTCACTTACCAGTAGGAGGAGCTCCCGGCCGGACACAGACATCGCAGCAGCAAGCAGGTAAGTATGAGTCTTCTACTATTATACTATTGCTAAGTAACCATGGCAACCAGGACTGCAGTAGCTTCCTGGCCGCACACTGGCCACCAATGTTGTTACTGCTATAGAGGGAGGGGGGGCCGATGGGGGGCGCACACTGTGCCACCAACGATTTATTACAATAGAGGGAGGGAGGGGGGGGGGGCGATGGGGGGCGCACACTGGCCACCAATGATATTTAAACTGGGGAGGGGGAGTGGCGGGGGGGGGGGTTTCTGCCCCCTGCTGCCTGGCAGCCCTGATCTCTTACAGGGGGATATGATAGTACAATTAACCCCTTCAGGTGCGGCACCTGAGGAGTTAATTGTGCTGATCACGGCCCCCTGTAAGAGATCGGGTGCTGCCAGGCAGCAGGGGGCAGTCATGTACACAGTTTGTAGTATATTCTAACTAGAAGCGTCCCCATCACCATGGGAACGCCTCTGTTTTAGAATATACTGTCGGAAATGAGTTTTCACGCTCTAACTCATATCCGACAGTATATTCTAACATAGAGGCGTTCCCATGGTGATGGGGACGCTTCAAGTTAAAATATACAATCGGATTGGAGAAAACTCCAATCCGATGGTATAAAAGAACTCCAGACTTTACATTGAAAGTCAATGGGGACGGATCCGTTTGAAATGGCACCATATTGTGTCAACATCAAACGGATCCGTCCCCATTGACTTGCATTGTAATTCAGGACGGATCCGTTTGGCTCCGCACGGCCAGGCGGACACCAAAACGACTTTTTTTTCATGTCCGTGGATCCTCCAAAAATCAAGGAAGACCCACGGACGAAAAAACGGTCACGGATCACGGACCTACGGACCCCGTTTTTGCGGGCCGTGAAAAAATACTGTCGTGTGCATGAGGCCATATTCAGAGTTTTTCACGCAGCCCTGGCCCCATAGAAGTGAATGGGGGCTCAGTGGAAAACGCATCGCATCCGGAAGCAAGTGCGGGTCCGATGCGTTTTTCACTGATGGTTGCTAAGGGATGTTGTTTGTAAACCTTCATTTTTTTTATCACGCACGTGAAAAACGCATTAAAACGCATTGCACCCGCGCGGAAAAAACTGAACGCAATCGCAGACAAAACTGAGTGAACTTGCTTGCGAAATCGCGCATTTTTCACTGAACGCATCCGGACCTAATCCGTCACGCTCGTCTGCAAGGGGCCATAGAGTGAGTCTGTAATAGAGACACTAAAGAAGCCACAGCAAGAAGGGCCCCCGGGGTGCAGTCCGCAGTCCTCTAATACATTCACACCTTCCTACCTGACTCTGACTTACCTGTTTTTCCGGAAGCGAATGGTGAAGATGAAGAAAAAGATGGACAAGAAAAGTCCACAGGTGAGAAGAGACCCGAAGACCCCCTGCACCGCCACGGAAATGAGCGCGACGTCCGGTGCCTGCGAGAGGAGCAAACACCACGAGTGAGCGCCACGTACGTATCAGGTGTATGCGTATCACCTCCAGGTATATCTAATCCTATCCTGTGTGATACTGTCTGCTGAGCTGTGTATCTAATCCTATACTGTGTGATACTGCCTGCTGAGCCGTGTATCTAATCCTATCCTGTGTGATACTGTCTGCTGAGCTGTGTATCTAATCCTCTCCTGTGTGATACTGTCTGCTGAGCTGTGTATCTAATCCTATCCTGTGTGATACTGACTGCTGAGCTGTGTATCTATTCCTATCCTGTGTGATACTGTCTGCTGAGCTGTGTATCTAATCCTATCCTGTGTGATACTGACTGCTGAGCTGTGTATCTAATCCTGTCCTGTGTGATACTGTCTGCTGAGCTGTGTATCTAATCCTGTCCTGTGTGATACTGACTGCTGAGCTGTGTATCTAATCCTGTACTGTGTGATACTGTCTGCTGAGCTGTGTATCTAATCCTGTCCTGTGTGATACTGCCTGCTGAGCTGTGTATCTAATCCTGTCCTGTGTGATACTGACTGCTGAGCTGTGTATCTAATCCTGTCCTGTGTGATACTGTCTGCTGAGCTGTGTATCTAATCCTGTCCTGTGTGATACTGTCTGCTGAGCTGTGTATCTAATCCTATCCTGTGTGATACTGACTGCTGAGCTGTGTATCTATTCCTATCCTGTGTGATACTGTCTGCTGAGCTGTGTATCTAATCCTATCCTGTGTGATACTGACTGCTGAGCTGTGTATCTAATCCTATCCTGTGTGATACTGTCTGCTGAGCTGTGTATCTAATCCTATCCTGTGTGATACTGCCTGCTGAGCTGTGTATCTAATCCTATCCTGTGTGATACTGTCTGCTGAGCTGTGTATCTAATCCTATCCTGTGTGATACTGTCCTGCTGAGCTGTGTATCTAATCCTATCCTGTAGTGATACTGTCTGCTGAGCTGTGTATCTAATCCTATCCTGTGTGATACTGTCTGCTGAGCTGTGTATCTAATCCTATCCTGTGTGATACTGTCTGCTGAGCTGTGTATCTAATCCTATCCTGTGTGATGACTGTCTGCTGAGCTGTGTATCTAATCCTATCCTGTGTGATACGTCTGCTGAGCTTGTATCTAAATCCTCTCCTGTGTGATACTGTCTGCTGAGCTGTGTATCTAATCCTATCCTGTGTGATACTGTCTGCTGAGCTGTGTATCTAATCCTATCCTGTGTGATACTGTCTGCTGAGCTGTGTATCTAATCCTATCCTGTGTGATACTGTCTGCTGAGCTGTGTATCTAATCCTATCCTGTGTGATACTGTCTGCTGAGCTGTGTATCTAATCCTATCCTGTGTGATACTGTCTGCTGAGCTGTGTATCTAATCTATCTGTGTGATACTGTCTGCTGAGCTGTGTATCTAATCCTATCCTGTGTGATACTGTCTGCTGAGCTGTGTATCTAATCCTATCCTGTGTGATACTGTCTGCTGAGCTGTGTATCTAATCCTATCCTGTGTGATACTGTCTGCTGAGCTGTGTATCTAATCCTATCCTGTGTGATACTGTCTGCTGAGCTGTGTATCTAATCCTATCCTGTGTGATACTGTCTGCTGAGCTGTGTATCTAATCCTATCCTGTGTGATACGTCTGCTGAGCTGTGTATCTAATCCTATCCTGTGTGATACTGTCTGCTGAGCTGTGTATCTAATCCTATCCTGTGTGATACTGTCTGCTGAGCTGTGTATCTAATCCTATCCTGTGTGATACTGTCTGCTGAGCTGTGTATCTAATCCTATCCTGTGTGATACTGTCTGCTGAGCTGTGTATCTAATCCTATCCTGTGTGATACTGTCTGCTGAGCTGTGTATCTAATCCTATCCTGTGTGATACTGTCTGCTGAGCTGTGTATCTAATCCTATCCTGTGTGATACGTTGCTGAGCTGTGTATCTAATCCTATCCTGTGTGATACTGTCTGCTGAGCTGTGTATCTAATCCTATCCTGTGTGATACTGTCTGCTGAGCTGTGTATCTAATCCTATCCTGTGTGATACTGTCTGCTGAGCTGTGTATCTAATCCTATCCTGTGTGATACTGTCTGCTGAGCTGTGTATCTAATCCTATCCTGTGTGATACTGTCTGCTGAGCTGTGTATCTAATCCTATCCTGTGTGATACTGTCTGCTGAGCTGTGTATCTAATCCTATCCTGTGTGATACTGTCTGCTGAGCTGTGTATCTAATCCTATCTGTGTGATACTGTCCTGCTGAGCTGTGTATCTAATCCTATCCTGTGTGATACTGTCTGCTGAGCTGTGTATCTAATCCTATTCATGTGTGATACTGTCTGCTGAGCTGTGTAATCTAATCCTATCCTGGTGATACTGTCTGCTGAGCTGTGTATCTAATCTAGTCCTGTGTGATACCGTCTGCTGAGCTGTGTATCTAATCCTATCCTGTGTGATACTGTCTGCTGAGCTGTGTATCTAATCCTGTCCTGTGTGATACGTCTGCTGAGCTGTGTATCTAATCCTATCCTGTGTGATACTGTCTGCTGAGCTGTGTATCTAATCCTATCCTGTGTGATACCGTCTGCTGAGCTGTGTATCTAATCCTGATCCTGTGTGATACTGTCTGCTGAGCTGTGTATCTAATCCTATCCTGTGTGATACTGTCTGCTGAGCTGTGTATCTAATCCTATCCTGTGTGATACTGTCTGCTGAGCTGTGTATCTAATCCTATCTGTGTGATACTGTCTGCTGAGCTGTGTATCTAATCCTATCCTGTGTGATACTGTCTGCTGAGCTGTGTATCTAATCCTATCCTGTGTGATACTGTCTGCTGAGCTGTGTATCTAATCCTATCCTGTGTGATACTGTCTGCTGAGCTGTGTATCTAATCCTATCCTGTGTGATACTGTCTGCTGAGCTGTGTATCTAATCCTATCCTGTGTGATACTGTCTGCTGAGCTGTGTATCTAATCCTATCCTGTGTGATACTGTCTGCTGAGCTGTGTATCTAATATCCTGTGTGATACTGCTGAGCTGTGTATCTAATCCTATCCTGTGTGATACTGTGCTGAGCTGTGATCTAATCTATCCTGTGTGATACTGTCTGCTGAGCTGTGTATCTAATCCTATCCTGTGTGATACTGCTGTGAGCTGTGTATCTAATCCTATCCTGTGTGATACTGTCTGCTGAGCTGTGTATCTAATATCCTGTGATACTGTCTGCTGAGCTGTATCTAATCCTGTGTGTGATACTGTCTGCTGAGCTGTGTATCTAATCCTATCTGTGTGATACTGTCTGCTGAGCTGTGTATCTAATCCTATCCTGTGTGATACTGTCTGCTGAGCTGTGTATCTAATCCTGTCCTGTGTGATACGTCTGCTGAGCTGTGTATCTAATCCTGTCCTGTGTGATACTGTCTGCTGAGCTGTGTATCTAATCCTCTCCTGTGTGATACCGTCTGCTGAGCTGTGTATCTAATCCTGTCCTGTGTGATACTGTCTGCTGAGCTGTGTATCTAATCCTGTCCTGTGTGATACTGGCTGCTGACTGTGTATCTAATCCTCTCCTGTGTGATACCTGTCTGCTGAGCTGTGTATCTAATCCTATCCGGTGGGGGGGGGGGGATTTCTGACTGTCTGCTGAGCTGTGTATCTAATCCTATCCTGTGTGATACTGTCTGCTGAGCTGTGATAATCTAATCCCTATCCTGTGTGATACTGTCCTGCTGAGCTGTGTATCTAATCCTATCCTGTGTGATACTGTCTGTTGAGCTGTGTATCTAATCCCTACCCTGTGTGATACTGTCTGCTGAGCTGTGTATCTAATCCTATCCTGTGTGATACTGCTGCTGAGCTGTGTATCTAATCCTATCCTGTGTGATACTGTCTGCTGAGCTGTGTATCTAATCCTATCCTGTGTGATACTGTCTGCTGAGCTGTGTATCTAATCCTATCCTGTGTGATACTGTGCTGAGCTGTGTATCTAATCCTATCCTGTGTGATACTGTCTGCTGAGCTGTGTATCTAATCCTATCCTGTGTGATACTGTCTGCTGAGCTGTGTATCTAATCCTATCCTGTGTGATACTGTCTGCTGAGCTGTGTATCTAATCCTATCCTGTGTGATACTGTCTGCTGAGCTGTGTATCTAATCCTATCCTGTGTGATACTGTCTGCTGAGCTGTGTATCTAATCCTATCCTGTGTGATACTGTCTGCTGAGCTGTGTATCTAATCCTATCCTGTGTGATACTGTCTGCTGAGCTGTGTATCTAATCCTATCCTGTGTGATACTGTGCTGAGCTGTGTATCTAATCCTATCCTGTGTGATACTGTCTGCTGAGCTGTGTATCTAATCCTATCCTGTGTGATACTGTCTGCTGAGCTGTGTATCTAATCCTATCCTGTGTGATACTGTCTGCTGAGCTGTGTATCTAATCCTATCCTGTGTGATACTGTCTGCTGAGCTGTGTATCTAATCCTATCCTGTGTGATATGACTGCTGAGCTGTGTATCTAATCCTATCCTGTGTGATACTGTCTGCTGAGCTGTGTATCTAATCCTATCCTGTGTGATACTGTCTGCTGAGCTGTGTATCTAATCCTATCCTGTGTGATACTGTCTGCTGAGCTGTGTATCTAATCCTATCCTGTGTGATACTGTCTGCTGAGCTGTGTATCTAATCCTATCCTGTGTGATACTGCTGCTGAGCTGTGTATCTAATCCTATCCTGTGTGATACTGTCTGCTGAGCTGTGTATCTAATCCTATCCTGTGTGATACTGTCTGCTGAGCTGTGTATCTAATCCTATCCTGTGTGATACTGTCTGCTGAGCTGTGTATCTAATCCTATCCTGTGTGATACTGTCTGCTGAGCTGTGTATCTAATCCTATCCTGTGTGATACTGTCTGCTGAGCTGTGTATCTAATCCTCCTGTGTGATACTGTCTGCTGAGCTGTGTATCTAATCCTATCCTGTGTGATACTGTCTGCTGAGCTGTGTATCTAATCCTATCCTGTGTGATACTGTCTGCTGAGCTGTGTATCTAATCCTATCCTGTGTGATACTGTCTGCTGAGCTGTGTATCTAATCCTATCCTGTGTGATACTGTCTGCTGAGCTGTGTATCTAATCCTATCCTGTGTGATACTGTCTGCTGAGCTGTGTATCTAATCCTATCCTGTGTGATACTGTCTGCTGAGCTGTGTATCTAATCCTATCCTGTGTGATACTGTCTGCTGAGCTGTGTATCTAATCCTATCCTGTGTGATACTGTCTGCTGAGCTGTGTATCTAATCCTATCCTGTGTGATACGTCTGCTGAGCTGTATCTAATCCTATCCTGTGTGATACTGTCTGCTGAGCTGTGTATCTAATCCTATCCTGTGTGATACTGTCTGCTGAGCTGTGTATCTAATCCTCTCCTGTGTGATACTGTCTGCTGAGCTGTGTATCTAATCCTATCCTGTGTGATACTGTCTGCTGAGCTGTGTATCTAATCCTATCCTGTGTGATACTGTCTGCTGAGCTGTGTATCTAATCCTATCCTGTGTGATACGTCTGCTGAGCTGTGTATCTAATCCTTGTGGATACTGTCTGCTGAGCTGTGTATCTAATCCTATCCTGTGTGATACTGTCTGCTGAGCTGTGTATCTAATCCTATCCTGTGTGATACTGTCTGCTGAGCTGTGTATCTAATCCTATCCTGTGTGATACTGTCTGCTGAGCTGTGTATCTAATCCTATCCTGTGTGATACTGTCTGCTGAGCTGTGTATCTAATCCTATCCGTGTGATACTGTCTGCTGAGCTGTGTATCTAATCCTATCCTGTGTGATACTGTCTGAGCTGTGTATCTAATCCTATCCTGTGTGATACTGTCTGCTGAGCTGTGTATCTAATCCTATCCTGTGTGATACTGTCTGCTGAGCTGTGTATCTAATCCTATCCTGTGTGATACTGTCTGCTGAGCTGTGTATCTAATCCTATCCTGTGTGATACTGTCTGCTGAGCTGTGTATCTAATCCTGTCCTGTGTGATACTGTCTGCTGAGCTGTGTATCTAATCCTGTCCAGTGTGATACTGTTCCTCTTACCCTCGATGCCCGGCACAGATCCTGTAATATTCCCACCGTTTCCAGTTTGTCCAGTCTTGGGTGCAGATGACACTGGTGCAGGGCGCTACAGTTCAGGGCGGGCTCCATATCCTGTGCCCAGTGCCAGGCTCACCCACTGGCATCCAGAACCTGCCACAGTCTCCCAGTCATAGAAGGGGCAGATTGCAGCACGGTCCTATTGGGACAAGGTCAGAGGTGTCCCGACTGTCACTGCAGGCTCATTCCAGTGACACCATTTTTATATGAACTGGACTGGGGGTGCAGCCTTCTCCCCAGTGCCCGCTCTGGACTGGGAGTGCAGCCTTCTCTTCAGTGCCCGCTCTGGACTGGGAGTGCAGCCTTCTCCCCAGTGCCCGCTCTGGACTTGGGGTGCAGCCTTCTCCTCAGTGCCCGCTCTGGACTTGGGGTGCAGCCTTCTCTCAGTGCCCGCTCTGGACTTGGGGTGCAGCCTTCTCTCAGTGCCCGCTCTGGACTTGGGGTGCAGCCTTCTCCTCAGTGCCCGCTCTGGACTTGGGGTGCAGCCTTCTCTTCAGTGCCCGCTCTGGACTTGGGGTGCAGCCTTCTCCTCAGTGCCCGCTCTGGACTGGGGGTGCAGCCTTCTCCTCAGTGCCCGCTCTGGACTTGGGGTGCAAGCCTTCTCCTCAGTGCCCGCTCTGGACTTGTGGTGCAGCCTTCTCCTCAGTGCCCGCTCTGGACTTGGGGTGCAGCTTCTCCTCATGCCCAGCTCTGGGACTTGGGGTGCAGCCTTCTCCTCGTGCCCGCTCTGGACTTGGGGTGCAGCCTTCTCCTCAGTGCCCGCTCTGGACTTGGGGTGCAGCCTTCTCCTCAGTGCCCGCTCTGGACTTGGGGTGCAGCCTTCTCCTCAGTGCCCGCTCTGGACTTGGGGTGCAGCCTTCTCCTCAGTGCCCGCTCTGGACTTGGGGTGCAGCCTTCTCCTCAGTGCCCGCTCTGGACTTGGGGTGCAGCCTTCTCCTCAGTGCCCGCTCTGGACTTGGGGTGCAGCCTTCTCCTCAGTGCCCGCTCTGGACTTGGGGTGCAGCCTTCTCCTCAGTGCCCGCTCTGGACTTGGGGTGCAGCCTTCTGCTCAGTGCCCGCACTGGACTTGGGGTGCAGCCTTCTCCTCAGTGCCCGCTCTGGACTTGGGGTGCAGCCTTCTCCTCAGTGCCCGCTCTGGACTTGGGGTGCAGCCTTCTCCTCAGTGCCCGCTCTGGACTTGGGGTGCAGCCTTCTCCTCAGTGCCCGCTCTGGACTTGGGGTGCAGCCTTCGCCACAGTAATCTGCAGAAGGACAAGATATTGATGAGCTCAGGTCCTCACATAAAGATCTGTGATCACTGGTGGTGCAGTACCCAGGAATTTCCACAGGGTGGCGACACAGCTCACGCAGGTGAATTCAGGTGAATGGGCTTCTGTAGAGGAGATGTCACTGAAGAGGTGGGGAGGAATTAACCCCTGCAGTTCTGAAATGAGAAATGGTTGAGGTCAGCTTCCATAATGCAAGAAGGTCCTTATGTATCATAATAACGTCGTTTGAAGGGCGGAAAGAAGAACTGTCCATCCAGTTCAGCCTGATCCGGAGGAAGGCAAAAAAAAACAAAAAACCTCATCAGGTAGAATCCAATTTTCCTAATTTTAGGAAGAAAAAAAATCCCTTCCCAACTCCAATGAGGCATCAGAATAAGTCAGCGACCTCCAGACATCTAGTCCTGTGCATACAGTATATCTAAGCGGTGGGCATGGTGCCCATTCTTCACAGGTGCAGGGGCGTCTACCTGAGCGTACCGCCATAGTATCCTCCAGCATCGCATCGTCTGGGAAAGCTGGGTGGTCTCCTGCTATGGAGATGGAGGGTGCGATGCTTCTGCCCCTCACAATAATGTAACAGATTATAACAAGGAGACGGCAAATATTCGCCGCTTTTGTTCTCGGGATAATTAACTCCCCTCCCCCGCTGCCCCCCCACTGGATCCCCGCAGCTAGATTTAATCATAGGAAGAAAAAATCCGCCCTGTGACACATGACCAGGTCCGCAGTCTCCTGGGCGGCCGCGGCCCCTCTGGATGATGGCCGCCATAGGTGTTCATCCAACTTTCCAAGAGACAGATATAAAGGGCGCCCAGGAGCCCAAAACATGGGAAGAAATACTGTCCTGTGGATATAATACTGCTACACAGCGCGTCACCCGGGCGCGGTGCCCGCTGACGTTATCATGCCCATAATCACCAAGACCCTCAGAATGAAGGCGTGGAAACTAATCCCTAAGAAAAGTGACGGAACTACCATCATCTCCCCCAAACACGATTCTGAATACATTATATGTACCCCAAAAACTGGTCCCACAAAAATCCCACCCTAATATGGCTATGGGGGGAAAAAGTGCCGAAAAACAGATGGTGACGCCCCCGACATGCCCCGTACCGATCACACCCATTGGCACTCACACGGACTCTCCTATCGGGGGGTGCAGACGCCCTCGGCCCTTCTTCTGCCCGTCCAGCGCTCTCCCCTCCGCTGCATCTTCTGGCCACAGCTCCTTGAGAATACTGGGACGGAGTGGGAATGTTGGGGGCAGCACTAATTCCCTGAGATTGACTTGTGCTGATATAACTGCCGGTGGGAGACGCAGCCTCACATGTCAGGACACCGACAGCCCCACATGCAGCGGCTCCGTTATATAATCTGCACACCGGGGGGGCGACATTTATGAAACAGTCACAGTGTATAACATGTGCCGGATACAATGTATCAGTCTGTGGCTCCGGATGGTTGCGATGGGCGACTGCTCCTTTGCACCAGTTTTCATCCATTTTCTGGGTGCAGCGCCACTCCTCCATTGCTCTGGGCCCGGCGCGCTGCTGCCAGTCTGTGTGGGCAGAATACAGAGGTCCCGATAGCGTTGTAGGGAGTGAATATTTATGCAACTGCCTGACATATAATGTAGAGTAAGGGCTCACGCACACGAAGGTGCCATTTTTTGCAGTCTGCAAAAAACGGATGCCGCCCGTGTGCCTTCCACAAATTGCAGAACGGAACAAGAGGCCCAGAATAGGACAGGTCTCATAATTTTTGCGGGGTCACGGAACAGAGCAGCGGATGCGAACAGCACACAGAGCGCTGTCTGCATCTTTTGCGGACTCATTGAAATGAATGGTTCCGTATACGGAATGCAAATAAGTGGGTGTCAAGGAGTTCAGCAAGTCATTGTAAAGATCTGTGCTTGCTTTTTGTGAATGGCTTTATAATTAAAAGCTGAAATTCTGTTCTGACCCTAATACATCTTAGGCTTCGTTCACATCCCCGTTCAGCCTTTCTGTTTAGGAGCAGGAGAACGGAAAGGCTGAACGGTGATGTGAACAAAGCCTTACAGTTGAGAGTTTGTTACAATTGCATCCAGTCTGGACTTCAGCTTGATACATTGTAGCAAACTATCAGGAGAGGAGGAAGGTTTGTGCTAGACTGATACATTGTAACAAACTATCAGGAGAGGAGAGAGGTTTGTGCTAGACTGATACACTGTAACAAACTATCAGGAGCGGAGAGAGGTTTGTGCTAGACTGATACACTGTAACAAACTATCAGGAGAGGAGAGAGGTTTGTGCTAGACTGATACACTGTAACAAACTATCAGGAGAGGAGAGAGGTTTGTGCTAGACTGATACATTGTAACAAACTATCAGGAGAGGAGGAAGGTTTGTGCTAGACTGATACACTGTAACAAACTATCAGGAGAGGAGGAAGGTTTGTGCTAGACTGATACACTGTAACAAACTATCAGGAGAGGAGGGAGGTTTGTGCTAGACTGATACACTGTAGCAAACTATCAGGAGAGGAGGAAGGTTTGTGCTAGACTGATACACTGTAACAAACTATCAGGAGAGGAGAAATGTTTGTGCTAGACTGATACACTGTAACAAACTATCAGGAGCGGAGGAAGGTTTTTGCTAGACTGATACACTGTAATAAACCATTGGCGTTGGATGAGGTTGAGGTCAGGGCTCTGTGCCACTGGTCAGGTTCTTCTAGGCTCCCCCCAACCATGTCTTTATGGAGCTTTTGCATCGGGGCACGAGGAGGAGCAAGAGAAGGGCGTTCCCCGAAGTGTCCCCATAAAGCTGTCCCCATACAATTCTCCACAATGTCTCATCTGCTGAAGCTTTAAGATTTCAATTGACTGAAACTAAGGGTCCAAGGCCGACCCATGAAGACCCCCCACAGCATTACCCCTCCTCCACCAGACTGTACAGCGGGCGCCATGCAGGCAGGTAACGTCCTCCTCGCATTGACCAGACTCGTCCATCAGATAGAGAAGTGTGATTGGACACTGCACAGAAGAGGTGTCCTCTGCTCCAGGGTCCAGTGGTGGTGACTTTACACCGTCCACCCCACGCCTGGCATTGTGCTTGGTGATGGAAGGCTGGCATGTAGCGGCCATGGAGACCCATGCCATGAAGCTCCCGGCACAGCACAGGTTTTATGCTGAAGGTAATGGCAGAGGAGGTCACTGTGTATCTGTACCTTTGAATGAGTGAAATCCTTCATTCTGTGAAACAGGTGGTAATTTTTCCCCTTTTTTTTGCCCCCACCTCTGGGACTCGCACCTATACTTAGAACGGAGCCGGCAAACTCGGAGGGCGCGCCTCTCATGCGCGGCTGCCCTCTATTCATTCCTATGGAAGTGCTGAAAATAGCCGAGTTGTACGCTCTGCTTTTTTGGACGTCCCATTGTCATCAATGGGAGGTGCACCACACGACCACGGCCACCGCTTTATTCCCTTCTATGGGGCTGACGGCCTATTTTCAGTGCACCCACAGGAATGAATGGAGGGTGGCCGTGCACGCGCGGTGCGCCCTCTGGGACTTTGCCAGCTCCATTCTAAGTATAGATGCGGGTCCCAGAGGTAGGAGTCGCACCTATCAGACATTGGGGACGTATCCTAGCGATGTGCCCCCAATGTCTACAATGGGAATACCCCTTTAAGGTAGGAGGAAGGCAAATGTTGCAAATGTTTGCTATACTGTATTTCCTTCTGAAATACTGGGGAAAATGGGTCGTTCCTGACGTTCGTCTGATAAAGAACATGCTTTGATTAAACAGTTGATTGGAGAGGGAAAAACAGAGAGAAGTGCAGCAAATTCTGGGCTGCTCAGAGAAAATGATCTCAGATGTCTTGAAGTGGCGGAAGGAAGTGGGGAAGTACCGTGCGAATAGATCCGAGAATGGGCAGAAC